>NC_133663.1:183551780-183692107 GCF_037893015.1 Macrotis lagotis
AAGCTATAATGTCTGATATAATGATTAAATCGTTAGCTCTGCTGTAGGGAAGCAATATTTTGTTTTCCCTTCAATTAGAAGCTGATTGAGGTTTTCAGAGCAGGTCAGCTGTGAAATCTGAATTATATGTGTGAATACTGCTCACAGGGTGAGCCCCTACTCGAAAGCTCCAGAGATTCTCCAAATGCTTTCACCCAGAGAGCTAGGAGGCGACAACAAAACACACACACACACACACACACACACACACACACACACAGTCTCTCTGTCTCTCTCAATCTCTCTCACATACACATACACACGACACACACATGCAACACACACACACACACACAAACACACACACAATTTGCTCCCTGATTGTGGATTTAGGGATCTCCACGCTAATCACTGGAAAGAAGGCGTTGTTGCTTTTGGGTGGGAGGGACTTTATTTTGCCTATCCTACTCCTCCCATTCTTTTTCTGTTTCCCTTCCTTTCCTCAGATGCTAATGGAGCATCAGTCCAAACGTGACATATTTTTAGTGGAAGGCAGAGATCGCATACTTACACGCTGGGAACGATTAAAGATAACTCTTGCTCTGGTTGCTATCACTAATGGCGCAGATGTTCTTCTGAGTTGATAATAGCGATTCTTTCTCGTTCTCCCTTATCCTTTACCTCCTTCTTCGGCCCCCACCCCACCCCCTGCCTTGGCGTGATTCGGGCTCAGAGCAGTGTTCTAGACAGTGGGAGCGAGAGGAAGGTTTGGAGAGCCGACTGTATGTATAACCTGGTCACGTCAGACTAGGGGAGAGAGAGGCGAATGTCTATCTAACGGAACAGGAGTGTTCACACCCAAACACAAACACCGTTACTTGGTTTGGAAGAGCTTCCCTGAATGGAAGAATGTGGAAATGAGAGAATCGGCCAGAGGGCAGCAGCACGTGTCTGCTGATGTGTCCCAAGGAAATGGTTCTGAGCTCCAGCGGGGCAGCAGCGGCTGGGTTCTCTGACTTCCCTAACGACCAGCAGACGGCGATCGCGGCCTGTGCTGGGATTTGGCGCCAGAGAGACTTCAGGGCTCATTCCCAGGAACTAGCAGCCTGGGAGCCTCGCAGTGTCCCCCCACACACACACTTCTTTTTTCCTCTTCCTCTTCCCCTCTGGCTCTAACTCCTCCCCGGGACCCTCACACTCCTCGCTTGCCAGTTCTGCCTTCATTACCTCCCTTCCTCCACTTTCTCTTCTCCCACATTCTGCTTTTCTTGTTCCTCTTTGTGGAATCACAGGACTTCAAAGTTCCCATCGTCCCCCTCCTATCTTCTTCCTTTTTTTTCTACACCGCTTTCCTCCGCCACTTCTTCCTTTCCGAGCCCGAAATTCTCTTCTTCCTTCCACTCCCTCCACCCCCGACTCCAGTCAAAGCACAGTCTCCTGGATGCTTGAACCTATACAATCCGAGCTTGTCCCTTTCACTAGTGATCCTCTGAATATGATTTCTCTGCGAGTCCTCGGACGCCTTCCTGCTCCCCCCTCCCAAAAGAACCATGCAACTAACTACTTCTGCTGCCAGCCAACTCATAAAAGAGGGCAGGGAACAAGAGTTTTTGACTGCATAATGAAGAGCAATCTAGCAGGATGGAGGGGTGCAACAAGGAAGAACTAGAGAAAGAAAACCTCTTGACAGATCACACCCCAACTGTAGAGAAGTTTCGACCTTGCTTTGCAGCTCTGGGAGTTAGCCTTTCACTGTCCCCCCAAATTCATAACTTGTGACATCAGAAAATTTCATTCCTTTCCAATAATCCATATTGTCAGAAAACCATCAGATCATCTCCCTCTCAACCACTGCAACCATAAACTGAAACAGGTATATACAAAGTCATGCACACTTCGAGATGCAGGGTGGATCTACTGTTTGAAGCAGGCAGCTTATTCTGAGCATCAGAAAGCAGGAAGTTGAGATTAATGTTACAGCCTTGCATCGGGTAGCCTGATGCTGCTTTATAATCTTTTAAATACTCTTTCACATTGTAAGTCTGTGAGGTTCATCAGTACCTTAGTCAATGTTTGGATTGCCTGATGATCTTCTTTGGGATTGTTCCCAGGCACCAAAGAAAAGAAAAATCCAAGGCATCCTTCCACCCTGATCAGATTTCTAACTTGAGATGCTCTTTAGAATTCTGAGGTGAAAAGGAAATTCTTTTGAGGACCAACAAGTTACTGGGTTGCCAGATGAGGAAACCAGATTGTTGAACAGTAGACTGGGTATTGAACTGTAAGTTTTATCCAGCCCCTTATGGGGGGGGGGGGGGGAATATAATTGTTTCTTTGACAATATCACCTAGTATTTTGTCATAGGAAAGGTCCTTTCAGTCTTAATATAATCCTTGATAAATGAAGCTACTTATCTGGTCCTGAGCTTTTTATAGGGTTGGGGGATATTTAAATATGATTTGTAAGATTTTTTTGGTCCCTTTTCTTTTTTCTTTTCTTCCTTTTTTTTGAGTTAGAAAGGAGCTTGAGATGTAAAAGGAACTAGGGAGTGGGCTTCCAGAGGAAATTACAGAGGGGAGTTAGTAGGAAGATTCTCTTAGTCCTCATGCCAGGATGGGAGGCACGGAGAGGTCTGGCACCAGGTGCCCTGCTGTTGCCTGATTGGCACAGGCAGGCTCTGTCAATCAACTCTCACTTGGCAACAAGTTACACCTGCAGCTTGAGTTTAATACTTATCAATGCAGGCAACCCATACTGTGAGCAACTGCTTGAGACCCAGTAACATCCAGCCCCTAAACGGGGTCTATTTCGAAAGCCTTGAACGCTAAGTAATAGCATGATCTCATTCAAGGCTAACCCATTTACCTTCTATTTAAATGCTCTCCGAAACAAAGGGTAATGTCGTATTTGGAAACAATTTTCAGGATTGTGGTAAGGGGGAAAAAAAAATCTAGACCAATTCAAAGTCAGCTATGCAAGATCCAAGAACTACAAAGCATTCCTGTGATGCACGCTGGAGTGCAGGGTGTTTATAAAATAAATTGCTCTATTGATATGGAAAATAATGCACCAAGCACAGTTCATACAAAGTATTTTCAGGGGGTCTCTGGCGACTTATTTTAAAATCTAATTTGAAAAGCAGGAGGAAAAAATCTTTCATTCACTAAGTGGATAATATAGTTTATAATTTGTAAACCATTTCTTTTATTTCGGTCTTGCTGACTTTCCAAGATCTACTGAAGCTCAGTGCACACCCATTTTCTCTTAAGGTATCAAAGGAGAAATGGGTATGTCATTTTTACACAATATCCTTTTTGGTGGTGGTGGTGGTGGTGGTTGTTGTTTAATTCATTCACAATGTAAGTGATGTTTGTGGACAGAGTGAAACAAATCAAAAGATTTGACAAACTCTCCCGAATGAGACGGTAGTTGAAAACCAAGCTTTTAACCTGAATATTTAGTGAAAAATAAATATGAAATAACATTTCTTTTCTAACATAATTACATATTATTTGATGAGTTTACTATTAGATGCTGAATGCCTGAAATGAAAGTAGTTTAATCTGTACAGAGAACAATTCACTGTTGCCCTGCATACAGGAGCAACCCAGCAATAAAAAGGAAAAAAAACCTGCAGCAATAATAATAGTAATTGAGAGGAAAGAATCATTATTCCTTACCTTAGAGAACCATCAGGGTCAGGAAAATTAACAACCTTACAAAAAAAGTAGAAAAGCTGTCACGTGCTCACTGCCCAACATGCTGAAACAGTTTCCTTATGACTATGATTACTCATCACCATCATCATTATTATTATCGTTGCATGTTTATTTCTATTAGAGAATGGTCATCACATCGCTGTGGTTAAGGTTATATAGGACATCACTTTCCATATTTTTCAGGCTGCATAAAATAAATGCCGATGTGTAACTTGAAGAGAAAGAAGTAGATGAGAAATATTTGGGGAATGCTGATCTCCCTCTAGCCATTCAAGTTTTTATAGAAAGAGGAATTCTCCCTCCTACTTTTGTCTCGTAACTGGACTTAGGTACCAAGAATATTTGCAATTTTAAAACGATCACTTCAAAACTAAGCGTTCACACTTTGGAAGCGAGGACTATTTTCTTTGTAAATAGTTACATGTTTAGTCAAAAATCATCTTCTCAGGAGGGTTGATTCAACGTTTTGAAAATTATCAGCAAATCAATAATCCTATCGTCAAGTGCTGCCATATTTGGCAGGGACAACTTTGGCCTTCAGTTAGTATGTTCTGTCTTCAAACTAACTTTTTTAAATTGTCTAATGATCCAGCTGTATCTTGATCATATTTGATCTTCCAGGTGGGTATTTTTATTTAGGAAAAGAAAGGAGAGTGTTAATGGACGAGAGAGAGAGAGAGAGAGAGAGAGAGAGAGAGAGAGAGAGAGAGAGAGACTGCGATTAATGTAAAAGTTCTCAACTCTTGAGAGCAGCGCAGGAGGGCTTGAGTTGGAGAAAGGGTGACTTTTAATTTTTTTTTTTAAGGCCTTGATCCTTCTTGTGAGAAATACTGGAGAAACAGGGGACTTAAAAATCAGTCCATGTGATTATCAAAATTGGTTGCAACCACATCAAGAATGGGTAACGAGGGGGCGGCTAGGTGGTACAGTGGATAGAGGAGCGGCCCTGGAGTCAGGAGTCCCTGGGTTCAAATCCGGTCTCAGACACTTCATAATTACCTAGCTGTGCGGCTTTGGGCAAGCCACTTAACCACGTTTGCCTTGCAAAAATCTAAAAAAAAAAAAAAAGGAATGGGAAAGAAGGAAAGATGAAACTAGAGGGTCCGGGCTAAAAGTTGATTCTCTCCCTTGTCCTCCGTGCTTTCTGCAGACCTCAGTCCCCTCCACTTTGCACGCAGCACCCGCTCCGCTCTCCTCTCCCCGGGCCTGAGCTGGGGGGCACGCCGCGCCGCCGACCCCAACTTTCCCGTGCTTTAGTCAGAGGAGGCGCCCCGTTGTAGCAGTTTCTACCCTGTAAACCCGGGCAGGGGGTCGTATTAAGGCCACTCTGAAATCCTTTTTTTTTTTTTTTAATTTTTTTTCGCTTTCATATGAAACCGTTGATGAGTGCGGAGCTTGGGTGGGGAAGAGTTAGGCTGGCGAGGCGCGGGCCGCCCGGCTGGGTGACCCCCTCCGCAGGCCCCTCCCCCCGCGCCCCCTCCCCCAGTCTCTCTCTCTCTCACCTCCCCACGTCACTCGACAGCGCGCCATGCAAATAATCCCCCCGCCGCCGCGCTCCCATTGGCCGCGGCAAACTCATTTAATGGCAGCTGTGCGCGCGGCGTATGGCTGCTGGGGCTCCGGCGCTGCCCGTGCGTCTCGGTGCCCGCTCCGCCTCCGCCGCGCTTCCCGGCCCGGAGAGGCGAACCCGAGAGCCGACGCATTCCCGGGCGACTTGTGCGGGGCTCGAGGCGCTGGTCCCCGCTCCCTCCCCCCGGTCCGGCCGGCCGGCCCTCCCCTCCCCCCGGCTGGAGGCGGCGGCGGTATAAGGGCCGCCCCCCCCCGCGCGGCCCCTGGGACTCGCGGATGCGATCGCACGCTCCTCTCCTCGCTCCCTGCTCAAGTTAGAGCCGCCAAGTTTTCAAGTCTTTAAAGAATACCCGAGGAGGAGGAGGAGGAGGAGGAGGAGGAGGAGGAGAGGAGGAGGAGGAGGAGGGCGCGAGCCAGCCCAGGCGAGGCCGGCGCCGGCTGCCTCCGCCCCTCGCCGCGCCTCCCCGAGCCCAGCCGCAACTTTACAACTGATTTGCACCTGTTTGAGCAGCTCGGGCCGGAGCCAGGCAGGAGCGGCGGCGGCACGGGCGGCCGGCTCCGCACGCACGAGGGAAAAAGTTTTTCTCCCGTGCCCGGGCGCGGCCGCCGCTCTGCCCGCGCCGCCTCGCCCTCCGGCGCAGGCTGTCCGAGGGGGGCCGCCGGGCGCCCCTCTATGCTCCGCGCCTTCTGCTCCTGCCGCCGCTGAACGCTCCGAGCCGCCCGGATGTACAGCATGATGATGGAGACGGACCTGCACTCCCCCGGCGGGGCCCAGGCGCCCGCCGGCCTCACGGCCCAGACCGGGGCCGGCGGGGGCGGCGGCGGCGGCGGCGGCGGGGGAGGCGGCGGCGGCGGCGGCGGCGGGGGCGGCAACAAAGCCAACCAGGACCGGGTGAAGCGGCCCATGAACGCCTTCATGGTGTGGTCCCGCGGCCAGCGGCGCAAGATGGCCCAGGAGAACCCCAAGATGCACAACTCGGAGATCAGCAAGCGGCTGGGCGCCGAGTGGAAGGTCATGTCCGAGGCCGAGAAGCGGCCCTTCATCGACGAGGCCAAGCGGCTGCGGGCGCTGCACATGAAGGAGCACCCGGATTACAAGTACCGGCCGCGCCGGAAAACCAAGACGCTGCTCAAGAAGGACAAGTACTCGCTGGCCGGCGGGCTGCTGACGGCCGGCGCGGGCGGCGGGGGCCCGGCCGTCGGCGTGGGCATGGGGGTGGGCGTCAGCCCCGCGGGCGTGGGCCAGCGGCTGGAGAGCCCGGGCGGCGCGGCCGGCGGGGGCTACGCGCACATGAACGGCTGGGCCAACGGGGCCTACCCCGGCTCGGTGGCGGCGGCGGCGGCGGCGGCCGCGATGATGCAGGAGGCGCAGCTCGCCTACAGCCAGCACCCGGGCGCCGGCGGGGCGCACCACCACCCGCACGCGCACCCGCACCACCCGCACCACCCGCACAACCCGCAGCCCATGCACCGCTACGACATGGGCGCGCTGCAGTACAGCCCCATCTCCAACTCGCAGGGCTACATGAGCGCGTCGCCCTCGGGCTACGGGGGCCTGTCCTACGGCGCCGCGGCGGCCGCGGCCGCCGCCGCGGGCGGCCCGCACCAGAACTCGGCCGTGGCGGCGGCGGCGGCGGCGGCGGCCGCCTCGTCGGGCGCGCTGGGCGCGCTGGGCTCGCTCGTCAAGTCGGAGCCCAGCGTCAGCCCCCCGGTCACCTCGCACTCGCGGGCGCCCTGCCCGGGGGACCTGCGCGAGATGATCAGCATGTACTTACCGGCCGGGGAAGGCGGGGACCCCGCGGCGGCCTCGGCGGCGGCGGCGGCGGCCGCGGCGGCCCAGGGCCGGCTGCACTCGCTGCCCCCAGCACTACCAGAGCGCGGGCGCCGGGGTCAACGGCACCGTCCCGCTCACGCACATCTAGGCCCGGGGGGCGAGGCCGGAGACCGGCCCCGAGGGGGCGAGGCCGGAGACCGGCCCCGAGCGGCCGAGACCCGGCGGCGGCGGCGGCGGCGGCGGCGGCGCGGCCCCGGCGCCCACCCGCCCCTCCGCCCGCCGGGGGCTGCGGCTCCCGGCCCCCGTCCTCTCCGCGCCCCCGCCCCCGCCACGCCGCCTGGACTTGCTTTTTGTACAGAATGTTTTGATGTTCTTGTAAAAAAAAATCCCGGTAATATTAATAATGAGGAAAGGAAGGTAACAGTTGCTCTATTGACCTTTTTAGAAGCTCCTGGGAACTAGTTGCTGAGACTAGTTTTGCGTTTTAGACTGAACTTCGGTGTTTTATTGAGACTTTTTGTACAGTATTTATCATTCACTGAGGAGGCATATAGCGTTTTATTTGCTAAAGAGAAAAAAAAACAAAGATATAGGCGATGCCAACTTTTATATAACTGCTGGAGCATTAACTCATCCTCGCATCGCTTCCCTATGGCGCTTTATTGCCTGAGAGAGACTGAAGGGGAACCGCTCTCATTTGTTACAGTCGTAGTAAGGCAACTCCGGACCACACGTTCAAGTGTTTTGTTTTGGGTTTTTTTTTTTTTTTGGTACTTGTTACCGCTTCCCCCCCCCCCCCGTTTATTTATACAAAGAGACATCTCCCTCCCCACCTTTTTTTTTTTAATCTCCAGACTGCGACGGTTTATGTTCTGGGTTTTGTAAAACTTTCTGTATCTGAGATCTTCCCCCTCACCTTTTTTTTTGTTTTATTTGTTTCGTATGGTTTCTTGTAAATGCATTGTGAATTTTTTTTAAATTTAGTCATTTCGGGAGGAGGTAGGGGGAGACTCAGATTGTGTACATAGTTTACTAAGAAGCCTTTCTGCTTAAAAGAGGGAGAGAGGGATAAAGAACAACCTCAAAAAAACCTCCCTTTCCCCTGGCTTTTGAGTTAATAAAAATTTTAAGTGAAAAAAATGTTTTTCTCCACTAAATTTGAAATGTACTAATGTGAATCGTGTGTTTAAACACCCTGAAAAACAACTGGTAATTCTACAGGGGGAAAGAGAGAAAAGTTATTCAGGGTGAGCTGAAAATAACAGAAACCGCACCCCCCCCTTCCCCGCAGGAGTCGGATTTCTTAATAGTCGTTATCAAATGTAAGGGGAGAAAGTAAAAAAATCAACGAGGCATAGGTTTTCAAAAGGAGATTATTTTTCATATCTAGTCAATGTTGTTCAGGAAGGCAACATATTAAAAAAATATTTCCATAGTTTGGCCCGTTCATTTGCTTGTTTAATGTGTGGAAGGCAATATCCTGGTGTGAGTTTACTTGCTGTGAAGCTTTGCCGCCTTAAACTGGTCTAGGGTTCAGACTGCACTTCTGTGTGGAAGGGGGAGGGGGAGGGGAAAGACCCCAATGGCGGGACTGGGCCGGGGATGGGGGACAAAGACAACAGCGGTGCACATGTGCCCCTGTTTCCCCCTGTAATTAACACCATTGCAAGCAGAACCGATCTATCTGGGTTTGGCTCACAGAAACACAATCTGAACCAAAAATATACTCAAACTGAGTCCCCTGGTCCCTATTCTCTGTCCCCTCCTCCTCCTCCCCCTCCTCCCCTCCCCATCCTTTGGGAAAGGGTGAAACATTTTGTGGAACTTTCAAAATAACAACAACAACAAAAAAAAACCTTGCGTGTACTGGGATGCAAGTTGCTAACAACCGGTGTGAAAGCTGTCAAGCTAAATGCTGTTGTTTGTTCCTAACAGGATCCTAAGGTTGTTTAATGCTTTAAAAAATGAATTCTATTTTTTCTAGGTGTTTATCGGTACCTTGCCATTTTTTTTCCTGGAATTAAAAGTTTTCTGTAAAACTTTGTCTACTAGTAATTTGACAACATTAAACATTGCATTTAAAAGTCATACTGTAGCAAATACATTTTGAAACTAGTTGTGATATTAAGATACAATTATATTTAAAAGATATTTTAAAGTTCAGATCTGGAAATATGAATTTCAGAAGCTTTTAGGTCCTCCTTCTCTTCTACCCAACGTCCCTTTATTTCTCAGCATATTTTCTTGGTGGTGAATGAGTCCAAATGTGGGTAAATAATAGTTGGGGGAAAAGAATAGGAATTAGTTTGAGTTAGAAACTACATTTTAACGTAGATCTTGGACCATTGATGAGTGTCACTCTTTGGAGTCATTCTGGATCATTCTGCTTACACCGCTCATTCCTTAAAGTGGTTTTCGAAATTTCCATGGACCATATCTATTGTTTTCTAACAAGGTAATAAAAATCTTTTTTTTAAAGTAACTTGGTCCTTTGTTAGCCCTTTAAAAGTGTCCCTAGGAACGTGTGTGGCGCCTATGGATGGGTCAGCGGGAGCTGTCCTAGAGTGACTAACTTCTATGAACACAAAGATCTCTGAGAAATCCTATACCATTCTCTGCTCCAGAATCTGGCCTTAGTTTTGGAAACCGTTAGACAGACACGCTGAAAACATACTTAATAATCTAGGGTGCCTTCCAGAGCTTTACTGGTGATGCTGTTCGCAGGGCTTGTACTGTGTCTCTCTATTTGAATGTGTATATCTGCATACCAGCAGATCTGTGTTGATGGTGTATGTGTGTGTGTGTGTGTGTGTGTGTGTGTAGACAAGGTCACATAGGTGTATTCAGAGTCAGTATCTACATAGCCTTAGGGCATCCTTCAACTGAACTTTACCCATATTCAGAGAATCCCATTGGGTATCTGAGGGAAACTAAGGTAATGGGCCTTAAACTGAAAAACCTAAAGGGATCAAAAAGTTCAGACATACCGGCAGAGATGGGTGGGCATCTGAAAGCTGTTTAGAAGCATGCTGACATTTAACTTGGTTTTCATCTTGTGTACCTGAAAGCTAAGTGCTGCAGCACCTCACACTAGGACCCTCTCCCTACCGCCCTTTCTTTCCTTCTTTCTTTCCTTCCTTCCTTCTTTCTCTTCTTTCGTTCGTTCGTTCTCTCTATTTCCTTCCTTTCTTTACTTTGTTTTCTTACTTTTTCTCCTAAGGTTCATGCAGGAGACCAAGAGAAACGCTTGAATAGGTCTGCCCAAAAGCATTTCTTGAAGGGGAGAAGACATTTTCAGGGAGTTGATTCTTTTTTCACAGTTGAGATACTAGTACTGAGGCGGTGTGATAGACTTGTAACGCCTCCATTTTAAAAGTGTAGATAAATGATTAAGATGGAACTGTGCAAGCTTCTAAATCGAACCCAAGTGAGTCTGGCAGCGCTCAGGTGATAAATACCAAGCACTCTATGCTCAGGGCTGCCTGGGTTGGATAGTGATGCAAAGCTCCTAGTGACTTCTTGCTCACCCTTTGGCTCCCAATTCCTTTTTCAAGTCTTGGAAAAGTCTGTGTACTGTATACTGGGGTTAAAGACAAAGTTTCAGCAACTTTATCCTGGAAGCCTAAGTTGTGAATTCTTGAATTCTGTGTTCAGTGAATGGTTTTTCCCTCCGGCTTCTCTGGAAGGTCTACAACGGTTTTTTGGCCTTAATAGGGTTTTAAAGGGTGATTTAAAAAGTGATTTTGTTTTTAATTTTGACTCCCTTTATAAGAGGAAAAAGTTGAGTCTTAACCCCCTCTTTCTTACCCCCCCCCAAAAGCCTCAATAGCAAAAGGAAATGATTTACAATTTGAAGAGTATTTATGGATTCAGTGAGCTTGAATTGCAGATGTTCGTCCGATTAAATGACTGACAGGTTTATTAAAATAATGTATGTATAGGAATAATAACAGACACACACACATACATGCATTTCATTTTCCTCACAAAGAAAGGGAGGTTTCATCGGAAGGAAATTCCGGTTAATTAAAGAAATTCTTTACTTGTGCCTAGCTAGAAGTGAAGCTCTAAAATTCCCTGTGGGTGGAGTGGTCAGTGGTCACCCCATTCTTTCTCTTTACTTCCCTGCTCCTCTTGCCCTCTTCTCAGGACCCCCTGCCCTCTACCGGGGGCCCAGCTCCTCTCCATGGAGCCCCGAGTTAAGAGTGGCCCCTCCCCTCCCCCCAGGCTCTCTCCAGAGTCAACTCCTCCTCCCCAGGAGCGCCCTGGAGAGAATGGAACTAGAAGCGTTGGCGGCAGAATTTAATAACAGGTTTGATTCCTTCGAAACTTCACGTGAAAAGCAAACTTGGCCTTGGCTGTAACTTTTTTTTTCCAGGGTGACTGTTTAGCTGTTTGAAAGCCTGGCCAGATGGGGAGGGGGTGGGAGGGTAAGAGATTGTGCGGATCCCCCGGGGAGCCGAGTTTGCCGAGAGAGAGAGAGAGAGAGAGAGAGAGAGAGAGAGAGAGAGAGACAGACAGACAGACAGACAGACAGACAGACAGACATGGAAAGGAGAGGAGAAGAGAAAAGAGGGGCTGGGGGAGGCGTCTCCATAAAAGAGATGCTTCAGGGACAGAAACCAGGAAGGTGAGGAAAGGGGTAAAGTGATGCCTTGAAAGACATTTTAGGAAGCATATTGAATGGCAAGGGGCCTCTGTGTCTCCTCCCTCATCTTTACCTCTCCTTCTGCTTCCCTCCCCCCACCCCCCACCCCTTCCTGGATCGCCTCAGCTAAGAGTCTAAAGCCTGAAGGCGATTTTACTGCTAGGGAGACTTGAAACCCTTCCTTCCTTCCTTCCTTCCTTGCTCTCTGTCTTCTTCCCTCCCTCCTGTCTTCTCTCCTCTTCCTCTCCAGCTGTGAGCCCGCCCAGCAGGCAGCCCAGCCCGAAGGGACCCCCACTCCTCCTGGAGGT
Source organism: Macrotis lagotis (assembly GCF_037893015.1). Classification (NCBI taxonomy): domain Eukaryota; kingdom Metazoa; phylum Chordata; class Mammalia; order Peramelemorphia; family Peramelidae; genus Macrotis; species Macrotis lagotis. The sequence goes on from NC_133663.1 coordinate 183,563,778, forward strand.
GTTAGAGCGCCTTATGAGCCACAAACTCTAACCTACCCTGGGAAACAAAACATCTCATCTGGAGACGCGATGCACAGTAAACACGGAACTGGAATGAGGGCATTAGCGTCTGCTTTGGCATTCAGCTGTGATTGGGGCGGGGGGGGGGGGTGGAATCATTTGAGATTGCAGTGCTCACCCCCGGTCCCTTCCCAGTGAGCTCCTTCACCATTCTCCCCCGCATCCTTCAGGGTGTTCTTCTCACACCCGGTTTCCCCCCTACCCCCCGCGCCTCCTCCACTTCCTCTTCTCTTTCTTCCCCCACCCACTCTCATTCCCAGACTCTCTCTCCTCTCTTTTCCAGTGCCCCTCCTTCCATTCTCCACACTTTCTCCCTACTTTTTGCAACCATCTTGCCTGTTCCCACTCGTTATAAGCGCTGCAACAAGCGATTTGTTTCGGGTTCCCTAGTGTTTCCTTTATTCCAGTTGTTATTTCACCTGCTTTTTTTCTTCCATTTCTCCTGAATTTCCTGGTGTCTCCTCTCTTCCTCTCAATATTATCCATCTCCTTCTTTTTCTTTTCATCCTGTCTCATTTTATTCTATCTTTTCCCCTTACCTCACATTATGAAATTTCCTGGCTTTCTACCACTTCTATCAGCATTTTGATTCCCAATTTTTCTTCTCCTTTCCTCCTATATTTTCTCTAACGCTTTCACTTATAACCTTCCTCATCCTTCCTTTTTTTTCCCTTTCCAATCTTTTTATCCCTTCCTCCTATCATTTTTTCCTTCCTCTATTTCCTCAAGTAGATACCCCTCAGGTGGCCCTTCGTTTGGAAAGCTTTGTATTAGCTCCTCTGGAGATGTCAGACAGGTGCTAGGGATTCAGGACCATGTCTTTTAGCATTCTCCTTTTTCTCTTCCCCACTAGATCCTGCCATTCTCCCCGTCTTTGGTCTTCTATAGGAGGGGGTTCTGTCACTTCCAGAAGCTAGATTAGGAAGCCAGAGATGGGGAATCTCTATCTATCTAACTCCCAAAGCACTCAACTTATGCTGAGGCCAGGGTTGGGTGTCAGCCTCTGGGGGATTAAGATGACTGATGCGAGGGAAGAAGGCAGAGTGTTTTTGTGTTTAAAGAGAGCAGGATTAGGGGAGAGAAAGTCCTGACCCTGGGGTCAGCTGTGAGTCAAACCCTTTTACAATCACCCAGCGGAACAAGCACGATGCTGGGTTGTAGCTTGCAACAAGTGGGAAAAAGGGGAAAGTAGGAAAGGAAGATAACTATAAAGAAAAAGAGATGACGGAAGAAGAGAACTTTGTCTCACTCTTCTAGAAAAAGAGTGAACCTGGGAATAGGAAGAATTGAGGATTACAGTAAAGAAATGGATAGAGCAAACAAGGAAAAAGGAATACATTTGTGACTAGATTTATGCTCATAGAGATTCACAGTGAAAATATCATAGGGGTATGTATATGTATACAGAGTGGGATATATATATATATGTATATGCATACATATATATATATATATACGTATATATGGGGTTATAATTTTCCTGTTTCCTCTTCTGATTTGAGATACTTTCAAAGAATGAAAAACAAAAAGGATGATGTTGCCTGGTCCTTAAATTCCTGGGTGGACACTTCATCCTCTCTCCTGTGGTTGAATTAGATCTAGTGATAGACACAATCAATTTATCATACTTTCAAAAATACAAATTGGACACCCAGTGACACAAACATTCCCTTTTGCTTTTTTTCTTCACGTTCTCCACAGACAATCTCCCTTTTATTTCTGAATTATTTAACTTCTGATATGTTTTTGGTAAAGCCAGAAATTGGGGGCTCAATGTGTAATTAAATGTCTGAAAACTGAGTTACTCTGCCATCCATCAAGAATGACTACTTTTGGGGATGGAAACTTATCATGTAGGGGTGGTTGATAGCTGATGGGATCTGTTCTTACTTTAGTGCTCATAACCTCTATTTTTCTTAAAGTTCTGTATAAATACTGGAATTTGGTGGAGAAGATTCATTTGGTAATATTTTTTTAAAAAAAGAATAAGAATAATGGCTCACGATGCTAACAGATCAGGAGAGATAGGGGAAAATAAAAGTGGAGGAGGGAGAGTAAGAGGGGAAATAAGGAGTAACAGAGGGAGTAGGAGGAGGAAAAGAGAGAAGAAATAGGGGAGAGAGACTGAGACAGAGAGTGAGATATAGAGACTGAGATAGAGACAGAAAGAAATAGAGACAAGGAGAGACAGAGAAGGAGTGAGAGGGAGAACAAAAAAGAAGACCTAATGAAGAGGAGAAAGAAAACAGCAAAAGAAAGAGACAGAGAGAGAAGAAAACAACAAAAGAAAAGAAAAAATGATGAGAGAGTAGAGGAGAGAATGAGAAAACAGTGAAAAAGAAAAGGAGCACAAGCAATTAAATAAAAATAAACAAGAGGAAAAAAAGAGACCTAGTGAAGGGGAGAAAGAAAATAATAAAGGAGAAACAAAAAATAATAGAGAAGGAGAAAGAACATAATAGAAAAAATCAAAAGTGGGGGAATTAAAAAAAGAAAGAAAAATAGTAAAAGATAAAAGAAAGAAAAATTGTAAGAGGAAAAGAAATTACAAAAAGAAAATATAGAAAGTAGAGAACAATGAAAAGGAAGTGAAAAGAAAATAGAGAAGTAAATATGGAATTAACGACAATATCAAAAGAAAAAAGAAAAGGAATAGAAAAAAGGAAAGATAAAGAGAAGAAAAGATGGAAAGAAAATAAGAGTTGATTTGCTTTAATAATCTGAACAGGAGCTGCAATAAAGTTAGGAAGAGTTTTAAACTGACATTTTAAAAATCTGATGAGAACAAATAAATAATTTGTTCAAAGGCAGGGAAGGATCAAAAACAGTTGGTACAAAAACCAGTAATAAATTTTCATTAACAAACCAGAAGGCTGAGCAGAGAAAGGAGAGAGAGAGAGAGAGAGAGAGAGAGAGAGAGAGAGAGAGAGAGAGAGAGAGAGTAGAGTAGGTGGGAGAGAGGAAGGGGAAGGAGAGAGAAGAAAAAGAAAGGGAGGAAGAAAGGAAAAAAACAAAGAATAGACCCTGAACTACAATGTTCCCTCCCTCTCCCCCTCCAAATGCATTTCAAGAACTAACTTATGTACAACTGATAGCAACTGTTCAAATCTGACTGACTTTCAACATGGAAGTAAATGGGTTCTGAGTTCAAAATCAAGTCACAAGTTACTACACAGTAAATTGCTAAATGTTACCTATGGGGAAAATTTGTCTGTGTCAAAAACTCTGGACATTGTGAGTAATTCTCAGAGCCCTGCGGGCAGCTTGCAAGGATTTAATTGCCCTCAGCCACTTCAGAACAACCATGTGGGCACATTAAAGATTTTGTTTGTGAAGAACAGCAGGTCATCACATGCAAAGCCTTGAAATAGTCAGCCAGTCAAATCAGTGGAAAAATCAGCTTTTGTTAGTTTTTGCAGTTTCAGGAATTAGGCATTCACTGCAGAGCTACAGTTTTGAGAAATTGCAATGTCAGGCATGTTCCCAATGGGGAAATATTGTGAAAGTGTGGAGGAACATAAGATTGTGCTTGACAATGGGGAAACTGACAGAGTCATCACCCAGACATTGTTTTCGATTGGAGCACCCCGGAAATGCTAAAAAGTGATGATATCTAGTGGCAGCAACAGCACTTCATGCAAGTCCTCCACATTCCCAAGATGCTGAAATAAGGATTGTAGATATCAAGAGTACTGACTCTGGGCTTCATATGAGAAATGCTAGTCTTTCTATGATGAATACCTTTGGATTTTGTAAAATCAGCTACCATGCAGTTGATCAACATGAAACAAGTCTGTCTTATTTCTGAAGAAAATTCCAAGCATATCTTAATTATAACCTAGGGACAGAATACAGAAAGTACAGACATTTTAGCATTTAAATATCTCAGAAATTATGTTAGGCGAAGGTTCTAGTTGTTAAATGTAAATCTGATCTCAGACACTCATTAGTTCTGTGACCTTGGGCAAGTCACTTTAACCCTGTTTGACTCAGTTCCTCATCTATAAGTGAGTGGGAGCAGCTCTAATGTCTTTGCCAAGAAAACCCCAAATGGAGTTATAGGGTTAGACAAGATTGAATAGCAATAATGATAGCCCAACAATATAAAAACAGTCATCCTATTCTTTATGTAGATATTAGACAGTAGCATAGTATTTCAGTAGCATAGTGGAAAGAAACTGAACTAGGAGTCAGGAGACCTCTGTTCTTAATCTTGGCCACTGATTAACAATTGGAATTTGGGCATAGTTCTCTGGGCCTCAATTTCAATACAAGTTAAAATGAAATAATTGAATATGATAATGTCCAATATATAAAATTCAGTGAATGACTTGGAAAGAGGCAGAAGCATAATAAAGTGAAAAGAGAATTGGATCTGAAGTCAGGAGACCTGGGAGCAAGGTCCACTTCTGATGCTTGTGAACTTGTGATCCTAATAAAGTCACACACATCTTGTGCCTCAATTTCCTAATTTATAAATTGTAGCTAATTATATCATTCTTTGGACCTCATAATACTGTTGAGTAGTAAGCACAAAAAACTCAAAGGTCTATTTCATGTAAGCCATAATTACTATTATTATATGAATGTGCACCACTATTATTTTTCTAATTAAAATTTAACCTGGCCAAAAACTTACCTATTTTATGCCAGGAAAAAATTGTGTTGAATATAAGATAGAACTAACTGAATAAGTTAGTCAATATGATCATTTCTACATGAAGTCATGTCTACTTTCTGCAATATGAGAAAATTCAAGAAAGTACTAAATGATTGAAACATGATGCATCAAGGCCTGATCAACCTGGAATGATATATTCATTTCATTCACCATCAACGAAATTGATTAAGAGGCTATTAGGAGAAAGCACTTGACCAGTTAGAAGTATTAGAGTTTTGTTTAGCTTCAAGTGTGAATTAACTGAGTTAGATGGGTTGCTTTGGTCTTATGACCCAACTCCCCTGGACCTTAGGTTTCTTACCTTTAAAATGAATGGATTATTATCATGTTCTCATCCAGCTAAAAAAGGGGAAAAATCATAAATCATAAGATGACCATGTCATCGTACCATATAAGTGATCTGATCATTTTAGGTAGAATATAACAGCGTCTATCTACTCAGATATGTGGAGCATTATAAAGAACTCTGAAACTTGTACTGTGTGAATCTCAGAAAATGCAAACATTTTAGCATTTAAAAATTCTGGAGTATGGGTTAATAGAAATTTTCAGTCTTAAATTTAACTCTAGTTTGGATGTAAAGAATCATTAGTCTTATTATTATTAATGACATATGATCTTGCCATTTCTATTTGTGTCCCATCAGTCATAACCAACCCCTTCTCTCTATTCTCACAAATACTAAGTTTAGGACCAAATTACACCTTACTTACATCATTGTAAAGCTTCATGTTTAGTCTTCCTGTCTAAATTTCCTGCCCATTTCAGTTCATTCCCCACTTGTGACCAAAGAAACTTTCCTTATTGAATAGCTACATATTTGATTCACCTATCCAGGAACCTCCAACAGCTTCCTATTGCCTCAAGAATGAAATATAACTTAGACTATATAGCTTCTAAAGCCCTTCACAACCTAGGCTCATGTTTCTGAACTCATTGAATATTACTCTCTTTTCCATATTCTTTAATCCATCCTCATTGGCTTCCTCAAATATAAAATACCATCTCCACCACCTTTTCTCTGGTCATCAACATGACTTCCTCATTTTCATCTTATAGAGAGACCTTCACTTCCTTCCAGATTCAATTGAACAACCATCTCCTGCATGAAACTGTTCCTGATCTTCCCTCCCATATTTCCTTGTAGTTAACAATGTCATATTTATTTTAATTTATTCCATATATACTTATATAGTTAATTGTCTTACTCATTAGAATGTAGGTTCATTGTAAATATTGTTCAATTTATTGTCTGTAGGTGCTTGATAAATGGTTGCTGATTAATAGTCAGAACTGAAATTGTGCAAATCAGTTGTTTCCTTATAGTTGTCCTCAATAATGTTCCTTAGAATTATTTCAACTCTCTACCCCATTTAACTAGTGTAGAATTTACTTAAACTTTATCTTTCCACATTTTTCTCATTGCATGTAATTAGTTTATAATTAGGAGGAAAATACTATGAATTCTATAGGGGTACATATACTTTTACATATACACTGGTAACATAATAGTAAACTTAAGGTAGATGTTTATTATGAATTTACCTAATAATGTAAGGGATTGTTTTGACATTCAAATAATTGAACATACGAGGAAATAGAAGGCCCTGGATAGTATTCTTGTGTAAAAATATTACTAAGGTCAAACCTACAATGAAGATAAAATATCTAATTTTAACTAATGAATTATAAACCCCATTCTATCAATTCAATGAAAGAGGAATTTCAAGTAGTTTATCTAGCATCATGTAACAACTGATTTAAAAAAACCTTTTCAAACTATTACTTTCACCCAATATAGACACACATATTCTGATCATTTAGTAAAACCAGACAGCATGCAAAGAAGAAAGCATGTCACTTAATTCTATTTTCTGTTTTTCTTTATTACATGGAAGGAGCAAAAGAACTAAGCAAGGCAATATTTTGCATGTTGACAATTTTATAATTTACTTGATTGGTACCAGTATAACCTATATCTGGGAAGTCATTGTGGCTCTAATGAAGGAGGGCACAAATCAATTTCTTAACCACTGTCTTAATGACATCTTGACTGCAAAGTAGGTGCTGAATGGTAGTACATGTAAGACAGACTCAAATCAGTAGTCAAATTTTACTGATTTACAGTTGGAACTATTGAGTAGTTTTTGCTTTTGTTTGCAGGGCAATGGTCTAAATGACTTGTCCAAGATCACACAGCTAGGCAATTCTTAAGTGTCTGAGGTTGAATTTGAACTCAGATCCTCCTGACTTTAGGGCTGGTACTCTATCCACTGCACCACTAGTTGACCCCTGACTATTGGCAGAACACAAGATTAGTGATAAATTAGACCCAAATTCTACATTTCCATGACTTCTTTTGGGTACCAGCTAAAATCTACATGTAAGCATTTTCTGATTCCTCTTTTAATTAATTCAATTTATGTAATAAAACTAGCATTTCTATAACAAAGTATAATAAAAAATAAAAGCTGATTACACATGAAACTGCAACATCCATACTGATCCTTTCTAATTCTAGTTAATGTTTTATCCCTGTTGATTATTTCCAATTTACTCATTTAAATTACACATAGATGCTTGCATGTTATCTCCCCCTTAAACTGTTACTTCCTTGAGAGCAAGAAAAGTCTTTTAGTTTTCTATGCATCCCCAGCACTAAGCATTGAATAAATGTTTTTTGTCTCACTGACTGTAACTGGTTCCCTGGATGACCTAAAACAAATCATGTAACAGACTTCATTCCCCCACATACAAAAAGATACATCTTTTTGATAAATGCATTTTTTTTCTTATCACAGACATTGGAAAAGTATGGATACGGATATGGATATGGATTTATAAGTTTAGAGGCAAAGATATGATGTAAATAGAGAGCTATCATTATAATTATAGCCAAACATTTTAATTTCCATATAAAAAACAGAATACAAAAGAGGATTCTATACAAAGTTGTGAATATTTATTGCATGCTGCTAGAAAGGAAGGAAGGAGGGAAGAAGGAAGGAAGGAAGGAAGGAAGGAAGGAAGGAAGGAAGGAAGGAAGGAAGGAAGGAAGGAAGGAAGGGAGGGAGGGAGGGAGGGAGGGAGGAAAAGATATGTGAAGGAAAGCAGACATTCATAACAAATTAAAATAGACAAGCAAAATGAATCCATACAATGGTACTGACCAAAAATGCATGTCTTCCATATTTCATCTATTACCTCTCTATCAGGAGATGAATAACATGTTTCATCTCTCTCTAGAGACATGGCTAATGATTGCACTGGTCATAGTTCTTAAGTCTTTCAAATTGTTTTTATTTACAATTTTCTTGTCATTATGGATGTAAATTGTTCACTTCCTTCTTTTCACTGAATTTTGTTAGCTCATGCTATACAAGATTCTTTGAAATAATTTTTTTCATCATTCTCAAGGCACGATAATATTCCTTTACATTCTAATACCGTAGTTTGTTTAGCCACTCTCCATTTATTTTAGGGAGAATTTAAGCCATGTTCTTATAGTCCTTTTAGAGAGCCTCTTCAATTTATTTTGCATATGTATCTTGCATCCTTGTAACCTTCCCCTTCCTTAATCCCAATTTTTTCCCTATTGAGTTTTATATATTGACATACTAAACTCTCTTGTTTAATTCTCTTTTGTCTATTTCACATTGGAATGAGATTCATTTGATATGCATTCTCCTTTCCTCTTTCTCCATGTTTTTTTTTTACTTTTCTCATTAACCCTAGTAAAGATCCACCTCTTTTTCATATTAGTTTATTGTTTTAACCTTCCCTTCTCCTTCCCCCTCTTCAATTCCTCAGAACAGAATGCATTGCCAGAACCTTTATTTTTCAGATTCAATTTCACTCTCAATACTCTGAAGAAATTAAGGTTCTGAAGGGACATGTATTTCTTCTTCTATTAGACTGCATGGTCATATCAAATCCTACCTTTTTTTAGCTTTTTGCAAGGCACTGGGGTTAAGTGATTTGCCCAAGATCACACAGCTAGGTAATTATTAAATGTCTGAGACCGGATTTCAAATCAGGTCCTCCTGACTCTTGGGCCGGTGCTCTATCCACTGCACCACCTAACTGCCCCTAAATCCTACCTTTTATATTTATCTGTACTTGTGTAATTATATTTCAAAATTCCTATACTGTTTTGGTCTTTCAGTCAGGAAATTTTTGAAAATTCTATATTTCATTAAAGAGCCACTTTTTTCCCTTTTAGGATTACACTTGTAAGCCGATCTCTTTTTTCCTTTTAGAATTACAATATTCCTAGATTCCATCTTATTTATAAAAAAAAGCTTTGAAGTTTTATGTGATCCTGACTGTAGTTCCATACTGATCGGACTGTTTCTGGATATTCACAGTATTTTTTAAATTTTATTTTGACTATGGAATTCCTGATTTTTTTTTCTTTTTTGGAGTTTCTTACAGAAGGTGATCAATTGATTCTTTCTATTTTTACTTTGTCCTCTGATTCTCAAGGATCTGGGAAATATGCATTTGTGATTTCTTAAAATATAATGTCCAGACTTTTTTGAATTATGATTTCCAGAGAATTGAATGGTTTTAAAATTATCTTTCTTGATTTATTTTACAAGTTTTTTAAAATGTCAATTACTTCAAATCTTCTTTTAAATTTTATTATTTAAAAAAACCCAAAGCAGTCCTGCAGCCTTCTCTTTTCATCCTCCCTGCCCCCAAATTAGGGCATGATTCCTCTCTTCTCTTGGAGTAGCTTGTAGTTCATGTCCCTGGAATAAAAAATGTCTATCTGTGGGGGAAATTGTTTTTTATTGTAACATTTTTCTACATTGTAGAGTCATTTTTGTTTAGTTTATTATAGATTAGAGGAAATTCGTTTTTGGATAACTTTTACCATTTTTCTCCTCCAATTATTTCCCCTAGAATTTTCATTTCATATTTTATTTCTTGTTTTATTTCTTCTAGGTATTCATGCAGTCTTATAAAAAATTTATTTTTTCACTGTGCATATTCTTTTATCCAGTATTGGTCTGTATCTCAAAGGAATCATTAAAAAGGTGGAAAGAACCCACATGAACCAAAATATTTTTGTGGTGGCAAGGAATTGGATATTGAGGGGGGATGCCCATCAATTGGAAAGTGATGGAACAAATTGTGGTATATGAATGTAATAAACACTATTGTTCCATAAGAAATGATGAGCAGGTGAATTTCAGAAAAGCCTGGAAAGATTAACATGAACTGATGCTGGGTGAATTGAGCAGAACCAGGAGAATATTGTACATGGTAACTAGTAACACTGTGGCATGATCATCTGTGACAGACTTGGCTCATCTCAGTAATCCAGTGATCAAAGACAATTCCAAAAAAGACTTTTAATATAAAATGCCATCCATATTCAAAGAAAGAACTATGGAGTCTGAATACAAATCAAAGCATACTACTTTCACCTTTATAATTTCTGTTTATTGTTGTTTTTTTCCCTTTCTCATGGTATTTCCTTTTGGTTCTGATTCTTTTTTCATAGCATGACTATAATGGAAATATGTTTAACCTGATTATGCTTTTTTAACCTCTGTCAGATTGCTTGGTGTCTTGGAGAGGGGAGGGAAGTGAGGGATGAGAAAATTTTGTAAAAATTAATGCTGAAAATTATCTCTACATATAATTGTGGAAAACAACAATGACCAAGGGAAAGAGAGAAAATTCATTTATCCTTGAAGACTTTGCTTTAAAATGATTGAGAATTACTCACTTTAAGGAATCACTATATTGCCATAATTTGTGCCAAAGTCAGGCTCTGCCTAGTTCTGTGCTTTTTCAGTCTTGCCCTGGATTATTTGTGTTCCTGTGTTGACTTCACCTCCTAGGCTTAGATCTTGTTGATTTTTGAATACCTTCTCTGGCATCTCAAGACAGTTAGGTATCTCAGAGTCCATGAGCCTGAGATACCCCATTTTGAGTAATTTGACTTTATTCTACTTGCTACCCATTGTTGCAATCTGGGTCTTCCAAGATCCTACCCTAAAGCTTAATGACCACCCTTCTCAGAAGATCCATTTGCTCTTGCTATCTCCAAACAGAAAACCTTTCAGGCTACAAAGGTCCATGTCCCATCTCTGTTCTCTGTGGGAAGCTTCCCTGAGCTGGTACTGACTTTGTTGTTGATGCCTATTTCTATTGCCTTTAGTCTTTTGACTAATCTTTTTTATAGTTCTGGGATAGAAGAAATGACTTATTTTAATTCCTCATTAGATTTCTTGATTATTATTTGATTTTATGAGAACTTCAGAGCTTTGCTAACATAGATAGATGAGACATGGCAGATTTGTCTCTCATGTAAATCACCATCTTGACTAAAATTACTTTTTTTTAAGTTTTTTTTTACAAGGCAATGAGGTTAAGTGGCTTGCCCAAGGCCACACAGCTAGGTAATTGTTAAGTGTGTGAGGCCAAATTAGAATGCAGGTACTCCTGACTCCAGGGCCAGTGTCTATCCACTGCGCCACCTAGCTACCCCTTGACTGAAATTACTCATCTTATTTCTAGGGATTTTCTTATTGATCTTCTTTTGCTGCCTGAAAAAGTATTGCTTCAATAACTATTTAAGAGGGAATATATATATATATATATATATATATATATATATATATATATATATAGCATAGAAGATTGAGCTAACCTTGGATAAAGAAAGAGCTGGGTTTAAGTCCTGCCTCTGAAAATACTATTACCCTGGACCAGTCACTTAACTTCTCAGTTTTCTAGACAAATCTCTAAAACCATTCTTTCAGAGAAGGTACATTGGTTGGGAAATTTTCCTCTATCCCAATGGATAATGTGGATTCATAAAAGACCTCTTTTTCTGTCTTTGACCTTCTAGGTTTCCCATCTTGCCACTGGAAAAAATGTAAAAGAAATCCTTTACTGAGGAAAGTAGTGTGGTACTACAGAAGGAGCACTTTAGAATCAGACCTTGTTGTTCATTCAGTTTTCAGTCATATCCAACTTTTTGTGGACTCCTTTGGGGTTTTCTTTGAAAAGATACTAGAGTGGCTTACCATCTCTAGTTCATTTTACAGATGAGGAAACTGAGGCAGATTGCCCAGAGTCACACAACTAGTAATTTCTGAGACTGGATTTGAATTCGAGAACATGAATATTCTTGACTTCAGGCCTGGTGCTTTATCCACTGTGCCATCCAGCTGCTCTAGAGTCAGAGGACTTGGACTCAACTCAAACTCCGATACCACTTCTGTGACATTAGGCAAACCATTTAGCTTTCCCAGGACCTCAATTACCTCATTTGAAAAAAAAATAGATTTGATTAGGTGTTCTCTGAGATTCCTTTTAACACTAGTTTTAATAAAATCATAGATACTTTGGAAAATGAATTAGGCTTCTTCAATAAGGGAACAGCTACTGACAGAGTCAGTACCAATAAAGAAACTATCCATGGTCAATTTGGAATTGCCAGATCTTAAATAGTCATTGTTTCATTCTCTCCTATAACTTCTCCTAAATGTAGTTCAGTTCATTTGTTCATGGAACAAATACTGGGCTTAGAAACAATAGGTGTTTCTCCAGTTCTGCCTTTGTTCCTGCTAATTGATAGGCAATCTTGAGAAAGTTCCTGCCTCTTTCTGGACCTTGGCTTCCACATTCATAATATAAGTTGGTTGGATTCTCTGATCTCTAAGATTCCTTTCATCTATAAAATTTTTGCTTCTCTGTTAAGGTTACTCATTTCAAACAAAGCTATGACTCATCACCACTATTGCCAATGACAAGTAAAAAGCATTGAGGATTGTTTTCTTTTTTTTTTAAGCCAAAACCTCCCAGTATCAAAACTACATCTTTGAGTGTTCATGTAAATGAATTATCCATGTTTAGTTTAAAGTGCTTTATTCAATTAGTGGTGATAAAAGTTTTATCTAGGTTATGTAGAGCATTATCTTTTCTTGTGCCCAACAAAATGGAGTACTTAAAATGATCCTTCAAATTACTTATTTTTGTCTACACAATTATGCTTGACCCTTTTGTACTTTTCATATTTTAAAATTCATCAGAATCACTCACATAATATTTTATAGATTTCATACTTGAAGTTGTGATTTTTTCAATGACAATTAGTTTTCCCCAGATAGTGACTAGAAAATTTTAGACTAATAGCATTTTAATTCTCTTTCCAAAGTTCCATCTGATTCCCTCCTTTCTAAATAAATAATTTGATTTGTTATCCAAGTATCATATTCAATATTTCAAACAATATTAGCTGCCAGTACTGACCTATTTGATGGACTATTTAAAGTGACCAATAAAGCAAGCTAGTCCTTGCACTGATATCTGCAACCAGTTTCACATGACCAAGTTCATATCCTATGTGACACCAAAGGAAATTAGAAATGGCAGAAATGTAAACATCTAACCATATATTCTTGAGCTTTTTGTCCATTTTAATTTTAAACAACTTTATAGCAGGACTAAGCAGCTGTTTTGTTGGAAAACTATCAGTTTAACTGTTTTGACTTCCAAGAAATTATTCTTAATAATTAGCCCAAATTTCCCTTTGACAGGCAGGCTGGAAGAGTGGGTAGAGGGGCCAATTTTGGTGTCAGGAAGACCTGGGTTCCAGCACTGCTTCTGATACATACTGTCCTTGTGAGCCTTGGTAAGTTTGTTAAATTCTTGGTCAGTAGTCTCCAAACTTTTCTGATTGTGTACTCCATCAGTTAAAAAAAATTAAGCATTCCATACATATATAAAGAATATTTACATATATATCCCTTCTATATATGCTCATGCATCTAATACTATACTAAAATTATTTTATAATAATTTTATATAATATTATATTATGATAATAATTATAATATTTATAAATTTTCATAAAATAGAAAATAGAAAAAGGTAAAATAATATTTGATCCTAAAACCAAAAGGAAACTACTACAATTCATTAATTAGGAAAGTTATATATTATAGGATCAGGTTTGCACTTAAGGAAAATCACTATGGCAGCTGAATGGAACCTGATTTGGTCTAGGTGGAGACTTGAGGCAGGGAGACGAGGGGATGCTTGTCTGAAAGAACCACTAGGTTAGTGGTTATCTGAATAAAGAGAAGGGTTGAGTTGTGTGTGTGTGTGTGTGTGTGTGTGTGTATAAAACAATGCTAAAATTTGGCAGTCTGTTGATGTATAAGAATGAGAAGTTGAAGATGACTTCATTGTTTTTGGCAGGGGTAACTGGAAGTGTGGTAAAACTCTGAAAAGTAAGACAAAAGTTTGGAAAAGGGGGTAGGTTTTGGAATGTCATGAGATCTAGGGTGCCTCCCCAAATGGAAAGGAATGGTGAGGGTTTTTACTAAAACTCAAGAGTCAGTCAGGAGGCTGATCTTCAAAGATGGATAGAATTCCCTACACCAAATGAAATCAAAGGACCAGATCAAAAACAACAACAAAACAACCATTCTCTTAATTCATTAAGATAATTTTTATTATATATCAGTAAAAACATGTTTCAATAAGTCACTTACTAGTCCATCAAACTTGGACCTGACGACTCTATTGTAAACCATTTTCTAAAAAAAATTTTCATTTCTATATTTTCAGGACACTAAAGTATAGTATTTTATGCCAAAATCTTCCCTTACTTCCTAATTATTAGTAATAATACTTGTTACAAGGATTTTTCCCTAAATATTCATTGCATTTGAAGGACTATGATTATGTGTTGAATATAGGGAAATAATCAACTACAGTCAATTCAGTAAAAAGAGAAACCAGTCAACCCTTTGCTTTTTCATTGTTTAATCTAAAACAAAGCAAACCATTGAACTGAAATCCTTATTTTTCTTTTTAATTTATTTATTTTTCCAACAACTTTCAAAGATACTTTACAACAAACATTTTTGCTAGGTTTTTAGTTTCACATTTTTCTTCCTCCCACCCTTCCTTTCCTCCCTGCCCCCCAAAAGAAAGCAATCTAATCTAGGTCATACATGTATAACTATGTTAAACATAAATCCATATCAATCATTTTGTAAAAGAAGAATCAAATCAAATCGAAATGGGGAAATAACATTATAGAGAAAAAATAACACAGTATGAACTTTTAAGAAATTGAAGATAGTAAGCTTTCATCTGCATTTAAACTCCATAGTTCCTTCTCTAGATATGGATGATATTTTCCAACACAAATCTTTTAGAAATGTCTTTGATTATTGTACTGCTGAAATGAACAAATCCATCATGGTTGATCATCACCCAGTGTTGCTGTTAGTTGTATAATGAATTGGTTCTTCTCACTTCATTCAGCATCAGTGCATACAAGACTTTCTAGGCAATTCTGAAGTCCCATCTCTTGTGATTTCTTATAGAACAATAGTGTTACATCATATTCATAAGCCACAAATTGTTCAGTCATTCCCCAATTGATGAGCATTCCCTCAACTTCCAATTCTTTGCTACTAGGGAAAAAAACTACTATGAATATTTTTGTATATGTGGGGCTTTTTAACCCTTTTTTGTAATATCTTTAGAAAACAGACCTAGTAGTGGTATTGCTAGATCAAAGAGCATTCACAGGTTGATTGTCTTTTGGGTATAATTCTAAATTACTCTCCAGAAAGTCTGGATCAGTTCATAACACCACCAAGGCATTTATATCCCAGTGAAATTCTAATTTTTCAACCAGTTGTTTTGGTATTGCATAAACAAAGCTTAGGTACAACAAGACACACATACACACACATGTATATATATATATATATATACATACATACATATATATATATATATATATATATATATATATAGTGAACTTCATTTTTGTCAAAGCCTCATTCTTTTTTTTTAAACAAAGAGGTCATGATTCTCTCTCCCATCCCACAAATTCATTTGTGAAATCCAGAACATAGTAAGATATGATGAGTTTTTATTGAACTAATGAGGTTTAATACCTTGTTAGACCTTTAAATTGCCTTTCTGATTATGATTGGTTGGGCAAAAAAGATTAACTTTACCCCTGGGATTTTAAATAGATAAGCCTTGAATGACAAGCCGGGAGCTACCTATTGAGGAGTCCCCTCAAGAGAGAAGGAAGAGCAAATTCCCTCCCCCCTCCAAAAACACACATACACATACCAAAACAGCCTTTAAAAGGAACTGGTGTACCAATAAGAGACATGAGTAAAGTGGGAGAGCAGAGAAATTTTCCAGACAGACACAGAGAACCTATCATCCACAGGAGAAAATAGTTTGAAAGAAGAAGCTTGATGAAGTATGAGTATTCTAAAAGAGAGAAAGGACTTCCAGGATCTATCCAGGAGTTGTGAGTTGTCTTTGCATACTTGTACCCTACATACATGTCACACTATCATAATACTTGTGTCTATTCTCATGGATACTGTATAGTTTTCTGTATCCTGGATTTATGGAGGAAGAGGGAAGAGGATTTTATAGCTTCTATTATTACTATGCTGTTTTAGAATATGTCTTTGCTAAGAGCTAATTGCTTTTACTGACTGATTGTTATTGTGAAGTATATCAAAGACTTGTGGGCTATGGTGTTTAGAGAGCAGACTCACAGGATTTGCTAGAATTTGAGGTGGCGCCCTCAGGACACCCAAACTTGAATATAAGTACAAATTGGTGGAACTTCATATTTGTATTGGAAAATGGCTTTTATGTCTTGCTAGTCAAGAAACTGAAAGTAGAGTTAGTTACTCAAGACTAAGGTCAATTATAATTATTTTCCCCTCCCCCACCCTGTTTCTCCTACCTATTTTGTTAATCATCAAACACCCTTTATAAAAATAAATTTTAAAAACTTTTCATTTCTGAATTCTCTTTTTTGCTCTCACCTCCAAAAATCCTCCCCTACCCATTGAGAAAGCAAGAAAAAAAAGTCCTCAATTATAATTTTTCAAGGAGAAAAAACTGAGTGGGTGTGAGAAATACATAATAGGCAATATTGCCCATGATCTTTTCAGGAACAACACCCAGCACTATGACTTGGGAAGGAATTCAACCATAAGTGTTGAGCTAGATAGGTAAAGATTAATAACAGTTTTTAAAAGGCATCAGATCAGAAACAAGATAAAGTCATAGAAGTTGTCAGTTCAAGCCAAAATAACAGACTGACAATACAGAGCTTATTATCCTGGATGCAGCATTATTTGAAGCCAAAAATTTAGAATTTCTCAAAGGAGGGAACCATAACAGGATCAAGAATAGGTTTGCTATGGAAGGTGGCAGGAGGTGAGAACAATAAGTACATTTTATTCTGAATGGTTTGATGCTCTTTTTTTGCAAAGGGAAGCAGGAATATCTATCAATGACTTGAACAAAAATTTCCTGCTGGACAAGGGAAGTACTCGATTTTAGAGTCAAAACAACTTGGTTCAAATCATTTCTTTGCATCTTTTTTTCCCTGGGTCTTTGGGCAAGTCATTTCACCTCTATGAGCCTTGGTTTATTCATCTGTAAAATTAAGGGGGTGATACCTTTATTATTATTATTATTCATTGGATCCTAATGAAGTTATCCTCAAATTTTTCTAGAGCATTTTGTCTAGATCTTTCATTTGCTCCTTTCTTCTCTTTTCTTTCATCCTATTTGTCTGAATATTGTAGTCTTCCTGACAGATTATATGCATTTTGATTGTTAAAATTATGTAATTTTTCTTTTTTGTAGCCCCAGCATGAAGCAAGGGGCATCATACAGGTAGGGGGTTGATAAATGCTTGTTGCATTGAGGTAAATTTCTAGATCAGTCACAGTCTTATTCCAGACCTGGAATTTTAGACCAAGAAATAAAGTGTAAAAGCCTTGAATTATACCCAAGTCTGAACTGACAGCTGCTATAGGAATTATATAATTTTTTAGACAGCACCATTGTGTTCAACTTGCAGCTTTTTTATTCTTTTCTCTCTTGAGGTGTGTAAGGGCAGTGTAGATTGTAAGATCTTTTATAATTCAAATCAGAATTTTCACATGACAAATGTGGTTATTTGGTGGTGTAATAGGAAACACAACACACTCGCACATGCATACACATTATTAGAGAAAAAGAAAAGCTAGCTCCCAGATTTTCCAAGAAAATTCAACAGGCTTCACACTCTGTGAGAACAAGAAAGACCACATGACTATCATGTAGCTGGAGCAAATGAAGGAAGCAAGCAAGAAGACCTTAAGGACTGAAGTGCCAATGATCACTGAAGGATTTGGGACCCTGCCAACCTCAAGGCAAGCACCTTAAAAGTTGGATCTATCCAGATTTACTCAATTTGGAAGTTCTAATCAAAAACAGGACTTGGAAATAAGAACTTAATAAATTGACTAATTATAGATTTATAGATACAGCCATTGGCAAATTATGGAAAGCTTAAAAAAAATTGGCCCTTCTTCCCAGTGATGAAATCCCTTTTGTATCTTTCAAGTGTTCACTAAATATTTATCACACAAAGGCATGAGTATAAGTATTATTTTAATCTTTATAATCCCAGCATTTAGTTTGGTACCCAACCCATAGTTATCACTCAATAAATTGCTAATTGACTAATAGTATTAATGATAATAATTGCTCCCATTTGTAAATGTTAAAGTATATGTAATTTTATATGTTAAAGTTTAAGAAAGACTGTCCTTACAATGACTAGGATCTAGGAACTTTCACTTCCCTCTGAGACTCAACTTAAGTGATGTGTATGTGAGCACTAGTCTAGGAGTCAAGAAGACCTGAGTTCAAATCTAGCCTCATTTATTAGCCATGTGACTCTGGGAAAATTACTTATCATCTTTTTGCCTCAGTTTCTTCATCTGTAAAGTAAGAGTAAAAAAATCACCTACCTCCCAGGGTTGTTGTTAAGATCAACTGAAATATTAATTGTAAAGCCCTTGGTACAGTTACTGGTTCACAGCAAATACCATATAAAGATTAGCTATCATATACACACATTTCTGTGAATGTGTACATCGTACATATGAAGACGTAGATAAGAATATATATATATATATATATATATATAAATTCTTTCTTATAGGAATAGATCAATGATTTTATTTATTTATTTTATTTATAGTATTTATGTATGCATATACATGTGTTTTATATATGTATATGTATGTATATAGAACTCTATCTCTCTCTTCTTTCTCTCTGATCTATCCTTCTCATGAATATGTTGTATTGTTCTAGCAAAATGTGAACATCACTTTAATATTTCTTTCCTAGCTTCAGCATAGTGACTGCCAGTAAAAGCTTAAGAAATATTTGTTCATTAACTGATTAGGCTAGGAAAGTATTATTATCCCCATTTTACAAAGGAGAAAACTGAGGGTAAGAGAAGTTAAGTGAGCTGCCCCTGATCATATACTGTAAGTGACAGAACCTGTATTTAAAGGGACTCTAGTGTCAGCTCTTCCTCATGGACTACATGAGCTTTTTCAAAGCCTTTCACTTTTCTATTAACACCAAAGACACATTTACTACTTCTCTCTGTTTATCAGCAAATAAATGATAGAATTAAACTAGATGAGTTCCAATGTCCCTTTTAAGTTTAACTAATTCCTATATTATTGAAGAACTTATAGAGGAATGAACACAATGCAAAGAAAATATTTCAAGGTGTAGACAAAGGTTTTAGGTTTACTATTTGCTTTATCTTTTATAATAACAATAGTTAGCATTGTTATTTTTACTGTATTATCTAGTTTGAACCTTTCAATGACCTTATAAATAAATGTTATTATTATCTCCATTTTATATAAGAATACTGAGGCTAAGAGAGGTCAAGCCATTTCCCCAGGTCATATAGCTATAAAATATCTGAGGCAGGCTTTGAACTCAGGTCTTTCTAACTCCAAATCCAATGTTCTATCCACTAGGTCACCTACAGAAAATAATTTTACTTTTACTTCATGCTTAGCAGATGGTTATTCTAAATTAAGAGACTTGTTGTTGTTGTCATTATTGTTGTTGTTTTTAAATCCATCCAATAGACAGGAGATAGGAGCCTCTAAGAGGATCGATTTCGATATGTCAATGATACATCTACTGTAGTGGATGTCACCTAATCAGAACATCTCCACACCTGCCAGAGACTTTTGTAATACATGTTGTTCATCTTCCGGTTGAACTTCAACTCAATGAATGATTAATAAATATAGGAGCATTCCTAGGTTCCATCAGTAATACTCCTGAAATCCTGATTGTGTAATTGACTATAATCAGTCAATCATTTTTACCTTGAATTTACCAAGAATCAACAAATATCCCTAGAGTATCTGGGCTCAAGAAGTCCTAATTTCTTCAAATTATACTGCCTTCTAACTTGGTTGCCTCCATGTCCAATGACTTGGGGTCATTATCATCTATGATAATATAGACCCTACTAGAAACACAGAGACTTACATGTGTAATACCAGGTGGTTCTGATAGCTACCCACAACAGAGTTCAATTTTACTTCCCTGAGTGCCCCCCCCCACCAGCCAGGTATATTAAATTCTTGATATATTCCCTTTGGATACAAGATGCTTTCAATCCTATTCTTTAAGTATCACTCTTTAACTATGGCATTTGGATTTTGGAAGACCTACTGATTAGAATTTTATTCTCAGTCCCACCTACTAGCTAATCCCCACTTCTTAGAATATATCAGAGAGCCTTGTTCAAGTGACCTTACAGAATAATATTGGTTTCTCTCAGAAGCAAAGAAACACACATTCAAGAATGTTGAATATAGCGTTTTCACTCAGCATAGAATAAACAAATGATTAAAACAATACTCAACAACAGAAGAATATTGTGGAAAATAAGAAGCAATGGTCATCTACTGAGATGCTACAGCTTGATATTTACATAGACCTTGGAAACTCCTAGACAGAGGGTCCATCAGGATTCCTTGGGTTCATCTATACACTGTTTGTATGCATATTCTTCTCCCAAATAGGCCAAGCTTTTTAAATTCATATTTTCCATAGGGGTTAGACTCAGTCTTAGTTGGTCTGGTAATCAGTTACAGAAATAGAGACTCTGCAGGGTCTTGGATCATCCATGGTATGGATTACTAGTTTGAACTCTTGCTCCAGGTTTATCGTTTTGTCTCTTCACTGTAAGATTACCTCACTGGGCTAGACTGCATCTAAGCTTTCATAGAGCAGATTGGTGAAATCATCATTCCACCTAGGCAAGAAAGAGGGTTAACATTTTCTTGATTTCTTTCTCCTTGAATCCAATATAGTTTTATCTGCTTCCATTCCCTCACATCTTTCCATTTTGATTCTTGTTGAAACCAATTCCAATCTCTAATAGGCCAGATGGTGTGAGAGAGTTACATGCTACAAATTTAAATCACCTGAAATGCCCTGGTCCTGATATCCTGAAGGATAATCCAGGACTAGTCAGGTGCTTCATTTCTCTATAACCATGTGAAATCTTGGGAGAAACTGCAAGCTTATTTTTTCTTTTGTTTTCAGTTCCAATTTCTCTTCCTCTCACGTTCATTTAGAAAGCAAGAAAAACAAAACCCATTACAAATATGTATAGTCAAACAAAACAAGTTTCATGTTGACCATGCCTCAAAAGAAAATGTGCTTCAATCAGTTCTCTGAGTCTATCATACCTCTCCCTCCCTCCCTTCTTCCCTCCCCACAAACCCCCATCTCTCTCATTTTTTCAATTCCATTTCATTCAGCTTGTTCTATTCAACCTTTATCCATCAAATAAATGTCTGTGCTCTAATTAGTCTGTTTACCAGACTGACTCTCTAGAAACATTCACTTTTGTAAATCCACAGCTCCACTTTTGTAGGGATTTTATACTGTCCAATATTCTAATAGAAATTTTCTTTCTCCTGTCTTAGACATATAGTCATGTGTCCTTTAAGTAAAGAAGGTATAAAGGAAGTTTTTGAAAGTGTTTATACCTCTTTTTTCCTCTAGCAGACATAAAGAATTTAGAGTGTTGAAGAAATATTTCTACTTTTTGCTTCTTTTAGATATGTGAAATTCTTCAAACAATTTGAATTTTAGGGAAATTAATCACTGGCTACCTGTCAGATTAAACATGTCCTGATGATTTTTGAAAAGCAAATGAAATCTCTGGAGTTTTAGGAGTTCT
The DNA here is from genome assembly GCF_037893015.1 of Macrotis lagotis. Lineage (NCBI taxonomy): Eukaryota > Metazoa > Chordata > Mammalia > Peramelemorphia > Peramelidae > Macrotis > Macrotis lagotis. The sequence continues at coordinate 183,585,626 of NC_133663.1, forward strand.
TACATCTTAGAGAATTGTCTCTAATAGTCAAGATGAGAGCTATCCAAAGAAGAATCCAGTTTTTGAGAGGAATTGAAAATTGTTCTTTACTTTTTCCCCCTTTCCAGAATATAAGGATAAAAATATATGAGGGTCGGGGTGGGACTTTGTCTCTCTATCGGTCTTCCTCTTCCTCCCACAAAAAATAATGGTATTTTGCAATGGAGTAAGAAGCTCAAGAGAGACTCAGCCCAGCAGAGAGTAAACCTAAAGAATTTGTTGCAGTCATTTGAAGTTATGAAAAGGAACAGACTCAAGAAACCCAGCTGAGGTGTTACAACAGTGGAGAAGCAGGAAGACACTTGAGAAGATAAAATAAAAGATATCAGTACCCTGCTATCCTAGAGATGCGAAGTTGTCTCAATTTATGTATGCATGTACCTTTTATTTCTTCCTCCTGTTCTGAGTCTAAAATAATGGAAGAGTTTTGTACCTAATGTTTCTATGCTTTTTCTGGTAAAACTGTCTAAATGTGTCCCCAACTGATAATTGAAGATAAACATATTGGTGAAGGGTCATGAAGGGTTTTAGAAGAACCACAGAATACCCTTAAATTGGAATAGTTATTCCCTAGGTGAGTCAATCTATGACTGTGAGTAGGGTCATAGTCCAGAAGAGGTAAAAATATATATAAAACTCCTCATACCTTGCACTCTTGGAATAGAATCCCCAGAAGGAAATCTATTACTACCCTCTCATTGTCTTCTAAGGGTATCTCTTCTATGTAGAATCCTTTTCATGAGTTCAGGCTCACTGAATTTGCCTCCTTTCATTTGTCCTTGATTCTCAGCCATTTGACCCCAGGTGATGTTTTGTCTTCTATTCCAATTGCTCTGATTCCAGCTGCATGAATAATCTGCCATCAGTCCAATCACTTTGATGACAAAGTCAGTGGCAAAGGGAGAGAAGAGAAAAAAGTTCCCTCTTCTCCCCAGTAATGATTCATTCTCATAATTTTGACTACAAGTCTGGAACTGGAATCCTTATCTCCCTGAGGAGGGGAAAGGAGTAGCTTTATGCCAGTAAATCCATACCATATAATTTTTACTATCACTTTCTTTCAGACACTGTTGGAAACTTTGAACCCAAGATCCTTGGGAATCCTGTCCAAACTACCTTACCCGTTTTCTTCCAATCCCTTGTAGCCACATTGAGGGGAGAAATAATTGTGAAAAGGAAGCCCATCTTCCTCATCACCACCAGAAACATGTACTGATCAACTGGTACCAATTGGCAGATAGATGGGCATTGCTTCCAGTTCAGATCTTACAGCCATAATCTAGGGAAACAACTCCTATCTACCAATCCTATTTATTTAGTCTCCATTATGTGACAGAAAATGTACTGAGCACCAGAGATCCAAAGAAAGGCAAAAGACCTTGTCTTTGAGGAGATCATGATTTATCATACAAGGGACCACCCCTCTTCACACTGGCAACCTACTGCCACTCATAAGGCAGTAAGTCAGCCTACCTGAAGGCAAGATGAGAATCAACATGTACTACAATCTCTCCTCAAATTCTGTTCAAGATATCCCAGGACTCAAGAGCCCTGGGAATAGTGATGCTTCCAACCTAGTGCCCTCAGTCACCACCCTACAAAGAAACCCTTTGGAGATGCAAACTGGCAGCTACTCCTACAAATGCAACAATTACAGCCACAATTACAGAACACCCAAAAAGAGAAAGTTCATTCCACTAATGTGCTTGGCACTGTCAACATCAGAACCTGATATCATTTTATCAGTGTAAATATCAGTAAAGAATAGACATTAATGTGAGCTTTTCTGATGCACCTTAAGGACCATAGATCCTTACCATCCAACTTTTAACTGGAATTTTACAAATGTGTTGTTCACATTAGAAGATGAGCTCCCTTAGTTCAAGGACGATCTTGTTCTACTATGTATGTCCCCAGCACTTGGCTTGATACTTTACATATAGAAAGTGCTTAATAAATCCTTATTTTACCCATTCCTCCCCAATAGACTGGACCATTGGTTGGTTATCTCTTCCTCTAGTTATTTAAAGTTCCCAGAGATATGATGATCCTGCGAAGAAAGGTGTGTGTGTGTGTGGGGGGGGGGGGGTGCAAGCTTTTATTATCTGCCTACTAAATGCTTGGAATGAATAAACAGTCCCTGCTCTCAAGGGATAAAGGAGAAAGTTAGAAGGTATTTCCATGAGAGGATAGTGGAAAAAGTAGCCCTGTCAGAAGTGGAACCCAGAGAGAAATGGAGTGAATATGTCTGACATGGTCATTTTCCTAAAAATGGAAGTTCTTGGAAGAAATGACTGGACAGAGAAGAGACCACCAGGGAAGTGGGAGCTTAATAAGCTGAAAAAGCTACTGAGTCAGAATGATGATCTAGGGTGGAAAGTTTCTGAGTCATGGTTAAGGGAAGTCTGAAAAATCAATAGTGAAAGCCTAGAGAAGGTGTTTATATGGTTAATCAATCAGCTATTCCTTTCTTCAAGAAATTAATTAACCTAATCTTAAAGGTGTATTTTCATAGTGAAAACAGGTATATTGACTATTTTGTTTATTTCTTTGAAACATTATCATGCCTTTATAACAATTACATTATTTAAATTGAGGAGGAATCAAATTCCCTCTTTCTTACAAGATACAGAGATGGAAGATAGCATTTGAAAGAAAGGCACTAAGGAAAGACTCTGAAGGAAATAATGTTTTAACTGTCTTGAAAAAAAATCAGGGAAATTAAGAATAGAGGTGAGGAGCTGGACACTCCCTTTCTTGAAGTAATGCTTAGTAGGGGAGAAAGGAGCTGGGTTGTGATAGATAGCTTCAAAGGTTATTCGTAGCATTATATGATTCTCTAAGGAGAAAGAAATACTCCGAGTGAAGAAAAAGGGAAGAGTTTCTCAGATAAGTGAAAGAAATGTAGATGAATTAGAAAGGGCAAATAGAATCTTCAGAACTCTAGAAATGAAGAGGCAGAAGGGATCTTTCCTCATTCAAGGGAATGTATCTTTCACTGGCATAACCTGAAGAAATGTCTCAGGTTAGGGCAACTTGATAGAGTGGATAGAGCACTGGCCCTGGAGTCAAGAGGACCTGAGTTCAAATCCTACCCCAGACATTTAGCTGGGTAGTCTTGGGCAAGTCACTCTTAATCCTATTGCCGTTAAAAAAGAAATGTATCAGATTCTAGGATGAAAGAACCAAAATCAAACCTAAACTTTCCTTCAGGGGTGGCTAGGTGGTGCAGTGAATAGAGCACCGCTCTTGGAATCAGGAGTACCTGGGTTCAAATCCGACCTCAGACACTTAATAATTACCTAGACTGTGGCCTTGGGCAAGCCACTTAAACCCATTGCCTTGAAAAAAAAAATCTAAAAAAAATTGTCCTTCAGAAAAAGCTTTCCCAACTGCAATTGGTATTGGTATAGTAAAAAATACATGAATTTACTATCTGCAGATATGGGTACAAATTCTGGATCTTCTAAAATCATCTCTAAGTGTTTGAAGAGTTCGCATTTGTGGTTTTGATTATTCTAGAGTTAGCTATCAATAATTAAATTAATTTTTTTCTAGATTTTCTTGATATTGTAGAAAATCGATTTTCTCCCACAGTAATTGTTGTATCTTGCACTTTTCGTAAGATAAAGCTATCTTATAGCAGTTAACACAGCTATACCAGTGCAAAGATTCCATATAGTATGCTAGGTATTAATCTAAATTATTATATGATTGTTCTATATCTTTCTCTGATCATATTTCCTTAGTGATATTCTTGACATCACCTAAATTAATTTGTAGTTTTTTATATTCACAGGGAATATCAAAGGACAATATATATATACAATCTATATAAACTCACTGGATTTCAGTTTCCTCATCCATTCATCCATCTCGCTTCTGTCTATCTAAAATGAGGGAATGGGAGAGATAACTTCCAAACTTTCTTCCAACTTCAAGCTTCATGGAACAAGGGAGAACTCTTTAGGAGTGGATAAAATTGAACGTTTTTTGCCAAGGATATGATATTCTTTTTTAAATTTATTTTTATTAAATATATTATTTGAGTTTTACAATTTTCCCCCCAATCTTATTTCCCTCCCCCCCCCCCCCACGGAAAGCAATCTGTCAGTCTTTACTTTGTTTCCATGTTGTACCTTGATCCAAATTGGGTGTGATGAGAGAGAAATCATATCCTTAAAGAAGAGAAAAGAAGTCTAAGAAGTAACAAGATCAGACAATAAGATATCTGTTTTTTTTTTTCTAAATTAAAGGGAATAGTCCTTGAACTTTGTTCAAACTCCACAGCTCCTTATCTGGATACAGATGGCACTCTCCTTTGCAGACAGCCCAAAATTGTAAGGGTGTGATATTCTTAAAAAATAAAAAAAAGTAAACAAGCAAAAGCTTCAACCATTCAAACAGCAATCATTCAGTGACAACTAGAGGAAAAAAAGGATGGAATGTGTCCCAGAGAAATATGGCTTATCAAGAGGGGAAATAATTTGAACTTGGTTGTGTAACAGAAATTTGGATGAATTATTTCATTCATTTCATATCATGAAATTTTTTTAAAGGCTTATTTAGATGTATCCAAGGAGTTTCCATGGAAAGATTATTTCACAAAAATTATTAGGCAATTCATTTACCCTGCTCATACCAGGAAACTGAGTAATTCAGAGGGGAAAAATCAGGACATAGACTTCAAGATCTGTGAAAGATTCAGCACCATTACTTTTGGTCATGTGACATGATTAAAATGAATTTTGAAATTTATAGTGATTGAGAATATGTGTTGTACTATAACATATACGCCTATTCACATTGAACATAAATATAATATGATTCAGCTTGAACATACCACCACCCCCAACACATTCAGATATGTGACATTAAAAAATACACAAAAAAGAGATAGGGGTAAGTATGCCTTAAATGATATAAATACATTTTATTTTATAAACATATAAATTCATTTTATTTTAATTTTGAGGACTGAAGTCTAACTTGACTTGAGACCATCCAGATAATCTCCATATTTCTGGATATGGGTTCTCTGCCCTAGGATACATATTAACATAATAGTTAAGCAGTATGTTCATATCAGGGATATGAACTCCACCGGAAATGCATTTAAGTTGAAAAGAACCCCTGATTCAATCCTCCTTTTTAACAGGTGAGAATGCAGAGGACCAAGGAGTTGAGATGACTTGCCCAAGATAGTCACAAAGCAATGACTTTATGGATGGTTATTCTGTATGGAAAGGATCAAACTACTTATTCAATTTACAGATTTTAATTCTGTATTTACAATACTATCAAAGCAGTATTTCTAAAGTCTGAATCCTCACATGGAATCTCAACTTTATCCCCATATAACCTGATTTTCAGAAAATAAATAACATGAGTGGCATCTGTGATCATCATATGTCATTAGTTTGGGAGAATTCCTCTGGCATGGAGAAGAGATTTCTGAATCAGCTGATAGAAAGAAGATATATTCTGGGAATCAGTGTAAATTGGGAATGAAATTCTTTTTAATTTAGAAAAATGAGGAAAAATGGTGATGTCAAGAATATCACTAAGGAAATATGATTAGAGAAAGGTATGGGACAATCATATAATAAGAAATGGGTAGCCTGAGTACAGAATTGAACATTGTTCATTGTGAAATGTAAATAGAACTAGAGGAAATTCTCTGGGTCATTGGATAGATCCTATGAGAAAATAGGTGCAAGAACTTCTCTAGATGAGAAAATGTGTATGATTTATGGTGGAGGAAGTACATGCTCACATTGATGAAATAATAAATTTACTGAGTAGGGAATTTTAAAACATTTTGGTCTCAGAACTCCTTCACATTAAAAAAAATATTGAAAACTTATTATCAAAAATTTGTTTATATGATTATATATATATAATATTACATATTAGAAATTAAAATACTCAATATCAAAATAGTTTAGATCTCAAAGACCTGAGGGAGTACAAGGAATTCCTGAACATACTTTGAGAACCACTGAATTGAGGTTAAAATATTCAGGGGAAAATAATGCTTGTGTTTCTCTGTGTGTGTGTGTGTGTGTGTGTGTGTGTGTGTGTGTGTGTGTGTGTGTTACAATAAATGGGTACCAAATTAGGCCATCCAAGGTCTCAAACAATGAAGCTGCCCATTTACCTTAGAGAAGTGACTGTCTATGGAATATTTAACATGCAGACATTTGCAGTCCCCTATATAATTTTGGTGTTTGTAGATAAAACAAACCAAAAATCTATTCCTGAATTGACTAGTATCCTCATGGATACTAGGACTGATCAAAAAATGGGGGTGAGGGACAGTGGATAGATCACCAGTGGTGAAGTCAGGAGGACCTGAGTTCAAATCCAGACTCAGACACTTAATAATTACCTAGTTCTGTGACCTTGGGCAAGTCACTTAACCACATTGCCTTGCCCAAGAAAACAGTTGAGACTGATTCTTTTGCCCCTGGTATAATAGTCTTTATTTCTTATTTGAATGTGGGAGGGCATATTGTAAACAACATTATTCTCTCTCTTTCTTGTAAGATCCCATTTTTCATGGAATAAAGATCTAGGTTCCTCTTCTTACTTTCTCTTTCTCCCCTTCATTATTTCTTTTCTTCTTCATTTTCCTTTTTTTCTTTCTTTTCCATTTTTCTTCTTCCTTTTTCAAAATTTTTTTCAAAGCAAAGGAGTTAAGTAACTTGCCCAAGGTCCCACAGCTAAGTAAATATTAAGTGCCTGAGGATGGATTTGAACTCAGATCCTCCTGACTTCAGGGCCCATGATCTATCTACTGCCCCACCTAGCTGCCCCTTTCCATTTCCATGTTCTTCCTCTTTCCTCTCCAACCTCCCTCCTGGTTCTGAAGTCAGAAGGACCTGAGTTCAAATCCAGCCTCTGACCATTATATTTGCTTAGCTGTAGGACCTTGGGCAAGTCACTTAACTCTGATTGCCTCACATGCAGGGCTACCTCCAGCTGTCCTGATGCATATCTGTCCACTAGCTCCAGATGGTATCAGAGGAGAAAGTGAGACTGATGACTTAGCAGAGCCCCCCCCAACTCAAATCATTTCATGTGCTTGTCATGGTATCACTTCCCTGATGTCATGATCTTCTTTGAGACAAAGGACAAAGATCATCATCATTCCCTCTGTACTTTCTTCTCCATCCTTTTCCTCCTCCTCCTCCTCATTTTTCTCGATATTATCATCATTACCTCAATGTATACTTCTTAGGGAATTAGCTTTGCATCTTTGGAAGTTGTATTAATTTTCTTAGGCCACAAATCACAATTTCAATGTACTAAGGGTTCCCGTGAGGCTTACAAATGAATGCAGTATCTTTCTGATTAACTGCTGAGTAGAAGTTTATTTTAGTAGGACTCCAATGTTCATAAACTAATCCTGCTTTAAATGTATACTCACTAATAAAAAATATAGCCACAAAATTTCTAGGATACTTCTTAAAATGGTACAGAGGGACTGGACTTGTGATTACGCTGGTGTAGCGAATTCCTCATTGAAGAAATTTCCTAGATCAATGCAGACTGACACCTTCTCTGCCTAGATCATTGAAATATTCAATAATTTGCTCAGGATTAAATAGCTCGATTGTATTAGAGGTAGGATTGGAACCCAGGACTTTATGACCTCTAAGCTACCTCTAAGTTACCGTATGCTACGCTATTTCTTACCTCTAAATTTGATATCTTCTATATTCAGATTATTATTGTTATGTCATCTCAGTAGTGCCGATTCTTTGTCATCCCATTTTGAGATTTTCTTGGCAAAGATACTGAAGTGGTTTGCCATTTCTTTCTTCAACTTATTTTATAGATGAGAAATTGAAGCAAATAGGGTCAAATGACTTGCATAGGATCACACAGCTAGTAAGTAAGTATCTGAGGTTGGGTTTAAATTCACAAAAATGAGTCTTTCTGATTCCAATCCCAGTACTCTATCTTTCCTAGTTGATTTCTACATTCAGAAACCTTGAGCAAAGCTCTGTACCCCAGCCTAGTTATGGCTCTGTCTATAATATTTTTAAAACTGTTGTGAAATTTATACAAATTCAAGAGGTTCCTTTTAGGGAATATAAGGTAAAGGACTTTAGCTTTCATGGTGCTTTATGGATAGAAAAAATGTCCAAGATTTATGACTTAAATAATGGATCATATGTATCACTTTTGTCATCCTTAGGAATAAAAAAACAACATGCCACTTGGATGGCATCAGCATCAGGGCTGTCAAAAAAAAAGAATCAGGTTATTTAAGAATTTCCATTGCTTAGCAGGCATTAAGTTATGTGTATATACATTCCAGGTTTTCAGGAATCTTTAAAAAACATCCCTGAAGCTCAGAAAATTTCAAGAGTACCCTGGGATCATCAGGAATGCAGAACAAACTGAATCAGTCATTCAAAGTTTCTAAACAAAATAGAATCCTGGAAGAAGGGACTGTTAAGAGCATAAAATTAGTCTAAGCCCACACCAAACTGACAGGTGAATTAGAGTGAAGTATCCTGGACATATCCCTGGTTTGCTTCATATCTTTAATATGTCTCTGTGGCCCTAGCCTAGGTTCTAGGATCCTACAAGGAATGATCAAGTAAAAAGATGGTCAACTTGTGGGTTACAGAAACATTGGGGTAGGTGAAGTTGATCTTTGGCATTGCCTCTCTTCATAGAACTTTTCCTTCTTCCCCAAGTTTTCCACTTCAAGGACACTTCTAATGTTATCAAGACATTAAAGTGGAGCAGTGTGTATAGTGTGCCAGACCTGAAGTCAGGAAGACTCATCTTTATGAGTTTAAATCTAGTCTTAGACACTTTCTAGTATGTGAAATTGAGCAAGTTATTTAACCTGGTTTGCCTCAGTTTCCTTATCTGAAAAATTAGCTGGAGAAGGAAATGGCAAATTGCTCCAGTATCTTTGCCAAGAAAACTCCAAATGGGGTCACAAAGCATCAGACACAACTAAAATGATTAAATAGCAACAACCTACTGCTATCCCTATCCTTATCATTTATCCACAAAGATTTAGTTGTCTTTCAAAGCCCATATCAAATGCCATCTCTTCACTGAAGGCCTCAATGACTTTTCTGTTATTCCTTACCCAACTTCTCAGATCACTTATTTTTTGGATCACATGCATATGGACAATATATTGTACCTTGGTCTTTCTTGGATTTTAATTCTTTAATATATGTAAGTCTTCTCCATAAATCTCCCCTTCACATCTATATTGTAAGCTTTCTAAAAGCAGAAAACCTGTCATAGAATTTTTTTGTATTCCCTACTCCCAGGAGAAGTATATTCCTGCCAAAATTAATCACTAAATTATTCTTCCAATCCAATAATCTTGTGTTCCTCCCTGCTCAACATATATCCGACAAACACAATATACATATAACATGCAATTTATGTTTGGGCCTTTTTTAGGGTGACTACTAATTCTTCTTAGGTTTTTTCAGTCACTAAGATCTTATGATTTCTTTGTCTTTCTCTCATTCCTAATCAAATGATTTTTTAAAAAATTATTTAAGGCAATAGGGTTAAGTAACTTGTCCAAGGTCACACAGCTAGATAATTTTAAGTGTCTGAAGATGGATTTGAATTCAGGTCCTCCTGACTCTAGGGCCAGTGCTCTATCCACTGAGCGATTTAGTTGCCCCCCAAATGAACTTTTCTTGATATATGTCTCCAGGTATAAGCTCTCTGTTCAGCTAATACACAATACTAGGATCACAGAAGGTTAAAAGAGATCCTTAGTGTCATACCTTCCTTTCCAGATAACATACATATATACATTTAAATAGTGGCTTCATAGAAAAACAAAGTTCAAATTTACATCAATTAACCCAAAGGGGTAATATTAGTGGTGGGAAGTCCAAATTTGGAAGAGGAAGAGTAGCATCCTGAAAAATCAATGGAGAATTTGCGGGCAATTAGTTTTTTAGTATTTCTATTTTCTATATTCATTTTTAGTATTTATCAAATATTGCAACCATCATCCAGCAAATATACCTACCTATAATCATGGCTCAATGGTTTCTGAATATTATGTAGCAACATCCTTCCCTAGCTTTTAAGCATAAAATTGTTTTATTAATCTATATTTCATAACTAATTTATACAAATAATCTTTGGACTATTTTATTCAAATAAATTAATAATATAGTAACAAGAAAATATAAAATACTATAAAGTGATGTATAAAATCACATAAATAAACATAAATATTGCATTCTCTATCACAGGATCATAAATTTTAAGACAATCAGGACTCTTAAAGTTATCTACCAAGTTCCTCATTTCCTGGGGGAGCCTAAAATAGATAAATGACTTGCCCAAAGTCACATGGGTGGCAGAGCCAGTATTTGAACCCAGATCCTTTGACTCTGAATACAACATTGCTCCATCAGATTTTTCTGACTTCAGACCCAGTACTTTATGCACTGTGACATCTAGCTGTCCCCATTTGTTTGTGTGTGTGTGTGTGTGTGTGTGTGTGTGTGTGTGTGTGTGTGTGTGTGTGTGTGTGTGTGTGTGTATGTGTTTAGTGGATCTACTTCTTGCTAGTAGAGAAAGTTTTTTTGACTTTTCTTTAAGGGGCCTATAAAAATCAGCATAATCTTCAAAATAAACCAACAATTTTCACCTCTTTCTTGTAAGCTTTAGTCCAGAATTTGTTAGTCTTTTTTTTTTTAAATCTCAGACCCCTTGGTTAGACTGAGAAAGTTTATGGACTGCTTTTCAGAATTTTTTTTTAATCATGATTGAAGGAAATGCTAAATTTCAGAAAAAGACATACTTTTTCTTCCTATCCAACTACATAGATCCCTGAAATCTAGTCATGTGCCTCATAGATTGACAGATCTAATGGTCCATTCTCTCACACCTGCTTACCAGTCATCTTCCTCTGTCCTGTTCTAACCTAATAAGACCACTTGTGCCTTCTTCAAAATGAGTAGAAACAGGATAAAAATTCCATTTTCAGGCAAGCAATTTTTTTTGGAAATTGATTTGCATGCATCACATATATTGCAATTGGTGAAGCTTGTGACTAAAAAAAGTCATTTCCTGTGATTCTTGAAAATTACAGAAAATAAGCTAGTGGTTGCCCACAAGGCTATTGAGATTCAAGCTGCCATCTGGAAGAGAAAGGCAGACCCTGGTGAAGACTCAGGAGGTAGACCCTCCAGGTACAAATTGACATCTAGGAAAACAGTAGTCAATACATTTTGGAACTTGCAGAGGGGAAAAAGTATTAAGATAAATGTATGTCAAGCAGACAAATTTGGACTCCTCCAAGGGGATCTGACAAGTCAAACATGCAACAGTCATAATTTACTCATAAGAGTAAAAATCTTGTCATTTAAAACCTTTTAAGCCACAGGCTCATTTAACACATCAACTCACAGATGATCATCTCAGACGAGTCAGAGTAGGGTTTTGTTTCACTTCTGATGTGCAGAAGTGGGCACAAGACATGCATGATAGGCAAAAGACTACCACTCTTAGAGCCATAGGAATGAGCCTGAGAGATAACTGGGGTAGTCTCAAGAGGATGAATGTGTCAAGATATGAAAAACATTTCTGTCCTTATGAAGAAAATGAAGATGTGATTGGAAATGTCATGCCTTGTGTTTTATCATAATGAATAATTTTAAATAAATCTTGCCATTATTCTATTTATTTGTTGGGTGCTTTTTTTTTGGAAGCCATTAAAAGTCACTGAGGCTGAAAGTATGTTTCAACATGCCAGACATATTTATCCTATCTTGTAATCATGTCGCCTACTTTTTCATAAGCAAGCAATAATTTTAACATTATATTTATTTCAGATATCTCAAAATACTGTCTGCCAGAGTAGAAAACATTCACTTGGAGTCATTTTAGAGATATTTGCTAGATGAGAAGAAATACTCACATTTATATACTACTTTGAAATTGGCAAAGTCCCTTCCTCAAAATCACAATATGAGGGAGGTTGGAACAAGTCACATTATCTCTTAAATCAGGACCTGGAGCTCAGAGTTTCAGTAAATTGTTCAGGATTCCAAGCCAAACCATTAAGTTTAAACTATAAACTATAAAGCAGGGTTCTTCATTTTTTTGGATCATTGATCCCTTTGATCGCCTAGGGAAAGCAACAATCCCTTTTTCAGAACAATGTTTTTAAATTATTAAAAATTGAGATGTAATTGTTCTCATCTAAGTTCATGAACTTCCTAAAATTTATCTATGGACTACTTGGTCCATGGATCCCAAGGTTAAAACTTTTGGTACAATAGACAGAATGCCTGGCATTCTAGTGTGGTTTGGAGCTGAACCTGAAGTCAAAAAAATTCAACTTCCTGAGTTCAAATCCAGCCTTATACATTATATATGTGACCCTGGGCAAATCATTTAACCTGTTTGCCTCAGTTATTCATCTATAAAATGAGTTGAAGAAAATGGAAAATCACTCTAGTATTTTTTGTCCAGAAAATCCCAAATGGGGTTATGAAAAGTCAGAAACAACTGAACAGATAGAACACAGTCACAATAAAGTACTAGACTTGGGGTTCAGAAGACATGGGTTCAAATCTCAGCTTAAACACACTAGATATATGATCATGAACACATCATTTAATAATATGAATATTGATTCCCTCTTCTATAAAATGAAGATGGTCGATTATAGCTTCCAGGATCCTTGTTCAGCTCTAAAGCTATGATTCTTTTCCCACTGCATCTCACTGTATAGTAAGGACTAAGTAAGTTGACAGTTAATATTACTTGGAAGATTCCCTAGAAATTGGACATTTGGGAAATAAATAGCAGTTTTTGTGCAAAGATAACTAAAAATTGTATGTGCCTGAAGAAGTGTTGAAGGGGGAAGAGTCTTTTTGCTTTTAATCTTAACGATTTTTATTGATGTTTTACTTTTCCAAATACATGTTCTGAAAGTTTTTTTTAATTATTCATCCATATGCCTATGTATATTTCTAAGTTACCAAAATTTCCTTCCACCCTCCTTTCCTATTCCCCTTCCTTTCAGGGGCAGTCAGGTTAATATTGTATTTACACATTTGTATTAAGCATATTTTCAGGTTGACCATTTTTAGTATGAAGAATTAGAATTAAGATAAAGAAATATATAAGAAAATATATATATATATATATATATATATATATATATAGTTTTTAAAGTGAATGTATTGTTTCTCAGATTCTGAAGGATTTTTTGTTTATTTGTTCTCTGAACTGCTGAGAGCAGCTGCATCCATCAGGGTTGATCATTTCACAATTCTGTTGTTAATGTGCATATTGTTCTCTTGGTTCTGCTCTCTTCACTCAACATATAATTTCTTCCATGCTTCTCTAGAGTTCAACCATTTATGGTTTCTTATAGAACAATAGTATTCCATAGTATTTAACTTGTTTAGCCATTTCCCCAATTGATGGGCATCCCTTCAATTTCCAGTTCTTTGCACTACAAAAAGAACTGCTATGAATATTCTGGGATATGTGGGACTTAACCCATTTTTTATGATTTCTTCTGGGTATGGGCCTAGAATTGGAATTGCTGAGTCAAAGGGGATGGACAGTTTTATTGCTCTCTGGGCATAATTTCTTAATGCATCAATGTCCCAATTCTCCTATAATCTCTCCAACATTGATCATTTTCCCTTTTTGTCATCTTAGCCAGTCTGATAGGTGTTAGGTGATACCACATATTTGTTTTAATTTACATTTCTCTAATCAAAAATGATCTGAAGCATTTTTTTCATATAATTATATATATATATATAGCTTTAATTTTCTTAATTAGAAAGCTGCCTAATCATGTCCTTTGACCATTTATCAGTTGGGGAATGACTTGAAACCTTATAAATTTGACACAGTTCTCTATATATATTTAGAAATGAGACCTTTATCAGAACTCCTAGTTGTGAAGATTGTTTCACTTTCTTTCTAATTTTGGCAGCATTGATTTTATCAATGCAAAAACCTTTTTAATTTTATATAGTAAAAATCATTCATTTTGCAGTGAATAATGCATTCTATTTCTTCTTTGGTCATAAATTTGTCCCCTTTCTATGAATCAAATAGATAATTTCTTGGTCTATTAATTTATCCATGGGAGTGGCTAGGTGGCACAGTGGATGGAGTCAGGCATACCTGAGTTCAAATCCAGCCTCAGACACATAATAATTACCTAGCTGTGTGGCCTTGGGCAAGCCACTTAACCCTATTTGCCTTACAAAAAACCCCCTAAAAACAATTATCCGTGGCATTGCCCTTTATGTTAAAATTCTGTATTTGTTTTCCCAACAATTTGTGTCAAATAATGAGTTTTTATCCCAGAAGCTAATATCTTGTCAAATAATAGATTACTGTAGTCATTTACTGCAGTTTCTTTTGAACCTGTCCTAATTCACTGATTCATTACTCTGTTTCTTAACCAGTAGCAGGCAGTTTTTTTTTTAGGGTTTTTTTGCAAGGCAAATGGGGTTAAGTGGCTTGCCCAAGGCCACACAGCTAGGTAATTATTAAGTGTCTCAGACCCTGAGACCGGATTTGAACCTAGGTACTCCTGACTCCAAGGCCGGTGCTTTATCCACTACGCCACCTAGCCACCCCCTACCAGGCAGTTTTGATGGTTGCTGCTTTATAGTATAGTTTTAGATCTGGGAGAGTCAGGCCACCTTCCTTTACATTTTTTTCAGCAGTTCCCTTGCTATTCTTTTTTTATTTAATACTATTTTTATTTTTTAGATTTTTTTTCAAGGCAATGGGGTTAAGTGGCTTGCCCAAGGCCACACGGCTAGGTAATTATTAAGTGTCTGAGGTTGCATTTGATCCCAGGTCTTCCTGACTCCAAGGCCAGTGCTCTATTCACTGCACTACCTAGCTGCCCCAGTTCTCTTGCTATTCTTGACCTTTTTTTGTTCCAGATGAATTTTGTTGTTATTTTTTCTAGCTTAGTAAAATAACTTTTGGTAGTTTGGTTGGTATTGCATTGAATACGTAATTTAATTTGGGTAGAATTGTCATTTTGTATTATATTAGCTCAACCTAATCATGAGCAATTGACATTTTTCAATTATTTAGATTTGTCTTTATTTAGGTGAGAAGTGCTTTATAATTGTGTTCATACAGTTTCTGGGTTTGTCTTGGAAGGTAGATTCCCAAGTATTTAATGTTGTCTACCATTACTTTAAATGGAATGTCTTTTACTATCTTTTGTTCTTGGACTTTGTTGTTCATATATATGGAAATGCTGATATTTATTTTATTAGGATTTATTTATATTCATTTTATTACATTTATCTATATATTTTCTATATTATATTATATCTATTTTATTAGGATTTATTTTATATCTTGCTACTTTGTTAAATTTGTTAATTGCTTCAAGGAATTTTTTAGATGATTTACTTAGGTTCTCTCTGCATACCATCATATCATCTGTAAAAAGGGAAAGCTTTGCTTCTTCATTGCCAATTCTGAGTCCTTCAATTTCTTTTTCTTTTCATTGCTAGAGTTAACATGTCTAAAATTATATTGAATAGTAGCAGTGATAATGGGTATCCTTGTTTCACCCTTGATCTTATTATAAATGCTCCAAATTTATCCCCATTGCATATAATATTTGTTGATGGTTCTAGATAGATACTATTTATTCCTAAACTTTTTAGTGTTTTTAAAGGGAATGGATGGTTGTATTTTATCAAAGACTTTCTCAGCATCTATTGAGATAATCATCAGATTTCTGCTGGTTTTGCTATTGTTATGTTCAATTTTGTTGTTTCCCTAGTATTGAACCATCCCTGCCTACCTGGTATAAATCCTACATGATCATGGTGTATTATCATAGTAATAGCTTGCTGTAATTTCATTGCTAAAATTTTTGCATCAATGATCAATAAGGAGATTGGTCTATAATTTTCTTTGTCTACTTTGGTTCTTCCTAGTCTAGGTATCAGCACCATGTTGGTGTCATAAAAGGAATTTGGTAGACCTCCTATTTTTTAAAAGAATTTATGTAAAATAAAAGTTAATTGTTCCTTAAATGTTTGGGTTCATTTGGATCCATCTGGATCTGGATACTTTTTCTTATGGAGTTTATTGATGGTTTCTTCAGTTTCTTTTTCTGAAATAGAATTATTCAAGTATGTTATTTCCTCTTCTGTTAATCTGGGCAGTTTGTAGTTTTGTAAATATTCATCCATTTCATTCAGGTTATGAAATTTATTGGCATACAGTTGAGCAAAGTAGCTCTGAATTATCCTTTTAATTTCCTCTTCATTGGTGGTTAGTTCACCCTTTTTATTTTTGATACTGGCAATTTGATTGTCTTCTTTCTTTTTTACATCAGATTAATCAAAGGTTTATCTATTTTATTGACTTTTTTTCATAGAACCATGTTAGTTTTTTTATTAAGTCTGTTTTTCTTGCTTTCAATTTTTAAATGAAGTTATTTAGTTTCCAATTAGTTTTTAGTTTCTCTTTCTGTGACCCTTTATTACATGTAATTTTTATTGCATCATGGTCTGAGAAGTATGCATTTATTATTTCTGCCTTTCTGCATTCTATTAAGAGGTTTTTATAACCTAGCACTTGGTCAATTTTGACATGGGACTGGAAGAATCTTTTACATGACTTTTATCCAGTATTTAATAAATATCTACAGGTACTCAAACATTTTTTGTCTGCTAATTGAAGAGGATAAACTCACTGGAAAGAGCTAGAGAGAGGAAACAGAGATAGATACATAGAGACAGAGAGAGACAGAGAGAGAGAGACAGAGAGAGAGAGAGAGAGAGAGAGAGAGAGAAAGAGAAGGGAGACAGACTAGTCTTATTTCCCATGCCTTCTTCAGTTTCCTATAATCAAGTTTCCAGGCCCTCCTTGCTATCAAATGTAATGCCTTATAGCAGCTAGATAGCACAATGGATAGAGCACTGATCCTGGAGTCAGGAGTACCTGCGTTCATATCTGGCCTCAGATACTTAATAATTACCTAGTTGTTTGACTGTGGACAAGTCACTTAATCCTGTTGCTTTGCAAAAAAAAAAATCAAATGTAATGCCTAGGTTTTTTTTAACTTTACTAAAATATTTTATATTGTTTTCCATACTCTCCTCATTCTCTTACTGCTTCTCTATCTCCTTTTCTAGATCCTCTCCCTCCATCTGCTCACTAAATGGGGCCATATCACAAGATTCTGTCTTGGGCCCTCTGTTCTTTTCTCTTAATATACTCCTAAATAGATAGTACCAAAATGTATAGTCCCAGTCCTGACTTGAGTTCCAGTTTTGCATTTCTATCAGTTTGCTGGATATTGTTGTTGTTGTTTATCCTTTGTTCTCAAAGAGGATTAATGATATCACAAGGGTGATGTCTTGATGATGTTTGTCCTTCATTCTTTCATCAGAGAGGTGATGCCATGATAAGCAAGTGAATTAGATTTGAGTGAGGCAATGCTGTGCTAAGTCTCCAGACTCACTTTCTCCTCAGGAGCCATCATTGGATGTGACTAAATATGAATCAGGAAAACTGGAAATAGCCCCAGATGTGAGGCAATCAGGGTTAAATGACTTGCCCAAGATCACACATCTAGTAAATATTAAGTGTGTGAAACTGGATTTTAACTCAGGTTCTCTTGACTCCAGGGCTGGTTCTCTATCCACTGTCCCTTCTAGCTACCCAATTGGATATAAGTCATCAGCCTCATTCTCTCCTCCAGAATCATCAAAGTTCAGTAGCAGAACATTGATCACGAAGACCTACAAAGACCTCCTTGGCCTTTCTAAATCAAGGTCTTTCCCAGGTCTCTGTTTGTCTAAGGCCAAGTCCATTCAGTGACCAAGGGCTAAGTAGAGACAAAAGATGGATCTATTTATCATCACAAAAATATCAACCTGGGAAGGAGAATACCCTCAGAGTTTCAACCCAGAACAGAAAATAATTGCTATTTACACTCATTCTAAGGCATCAGAACGCCCCTCCAAATAAATCACAGAGGCTTGGGTTGGGGTTATTATAAGCCATTCAATGAAAGTCAGAGTGATTTGAGTTTTAAGGTAAAGTCAAGTAGCTCCATTTAAAACACAAGAAAACAAAAGATAAACAAAAATTAAGAAAACAAAAATAAAAACCATGCAGGACAATATGTAAATTGTCCTAGCTTCTTGGAAAACATTAATTTTAAATGAGAAGAAGGAGGAGGAAAAAGAAGGAGGAAAAGGAGGGGAGAAGAAAAGAAAAAAAGATGAAAAAAAGGAGAAGAAAGAAAAAAGGAAGAAGCAAAAAATGAAGCAGAAGAAAGAAAGAAAGAAAAAAAGAAGAAGAAGAAGAAGAAGAAGGAGAAGAAGAAGGAGAAGGAGAAGGAGAAGAAGACAACTATGACGAGGATGATGATGACAATGACAACTGGCATTTAAGGTCCTTTACCATGTTAATGACTGTACATGCTATTCCTTTTGCATAAAATATACCTTTGCAATAGAAAACCTTCCTCTTTTTCAAAAATCTAGTTCACATGTTAATTGCTTAACTTTCCTTGCCTTTCTAGAATCCAACAGTTGGAAGTAATTTGTATTTCATCTTCTGGCATTGCTCTATCAGAATTTTTATATGCATTTTTCATATTCTAATATATTGTACAGTAATTTTCAACTATACATTTTGTCTCTACCCAGTAGATTAAAAGTTCCTTTAGGGACAAGATGATATTCAATTTCATTTATTTTTATCCTCAAAGACCAGTACATAGGATGCTAATAAATGTTTGTGGAATAGAATTAAATTGAATTAAGACCCCAAAAATGAAAACAAACTTATTTAATCTCAATGTCTGAAATTTAGTGAAAAAATTCTCTGAGACTTGGTGAATAGATTCTATAACTTGAAGGAAGTTACTGGGGTTATTTGTTTATAGCTCTTGTTATTTGGCATGGGGGAAGAAAGGGAACTGGACAGTGCAATGAAGAAAGATCTAGGAACTTAGTACAATATCCTAATAGAAGATAGCCTGGTGGATAATGGGGGTGATTTTGTCTATAGCTCTTTCTCTTCCAAAGGCAATATAACTGATAATTTCCTGACTTGCCTTAAAAATAATTTTACTTCAAACAATGGAAGAGTCAAGGAGAAACCTTATTTGTTTAGGGAGAATTGATTACTTCCTATTTAAAAAAAAATGTGAGATAAAAAGAGGAAAGTTGGATGAAATTTGCTCAGCACTCTAGATTTTGGGAGAGTGGATTTCAAAGAGAAAAGATAGATCAAATACCATTCCTTAAAATTTTTTATATAAAGCTTACCCAAGAAAGGCAGAAAAGTCTCAAGATAGAAAATTTAAAGACAGAAAAAGAAGCTATAAGACATTATGATTCAATCTAAAGGATATTGATTTTGAAATAATAGGACTTGTGTTTTGGTGTCTTAATCCACCTAGACTATTAGATTCATGAAAACAGAAGGCCATGTGGTAAATGAGAGGGATGGGATAAATAACCTCAAAGTCTTTCTAATTTTAAATATAATATAACCTCATCTGATGAGGCACAATTGATTATACAAGATAGATTGAGAAAGAAAGTGGATATCTAAAAATGTAACACAAGAAGAAATTAATTGATGAATGAAGGTGGAAGCAAGGAAAAGTATTGGAGGATGGATAAAAAATATGGTCATACTAAAAGAAAAATTTTAGGAGTGCAAAAACTCAGAATGAGCTAAGATTGCTGAGAGATGTTAATGATAATTAAAATGTCAACCATTCAACAAGCATTTATTATATTTATATATATAAATATAAATATAAATATATATATATATATATATATATATATATATATATATATATATATATATATATATATACTACATTCCAGGAATTTGAATCCTGATGGAAGGAGACAATATGGAAATAACTAGGTACATACAAGATAGATTAAAAGTAGATGAAGGTAATCTGAAAGACAAAAGCATTAGCTGATAAGGAGTCCTAAAAATGACCTTCTAAAACTAACCAAAGAAGTAGAGTTCCATTATTACTATATAGTATCAGTGACAAGTAATAAATGTCACAGCATTTCAAAGTATAAAGGGACATCAGAAAGAAACTAACTTTTGTTTAGCTCCAATGTTCACAAATTTTTCCTTGTATGAGCGAAAATTTATAAAGTGCTCCTCCAAAAAACCCTAGTATGGTCTTATTTTTTTTTTTTTTTAGGTTTTTGCAAGGCAAATGGGGTTAAGTAGCTTGTCCAAGGCCACCCAGGTAGGTAATTATTAAGTATATGAGGTCACATTTAAACTCAGGTCCTCCTGACCTCAGGGCTGGTGCTCTATCCACTGCCCCACCTAGCTGTCCCCACCCCTGCATGTTCTTAAACTAAACTTGGACAAGGTTTTAATTCTTAGGGAGGTAATAGTTGTGTTATGCCCTTTTGTGGTATGATGATGATGATAATGATGATAACTAACATTTATATAATGCCTACTATATGTCATGCACTGTGCTAAGCACTTCACAATTATTAGCCCCATTTGATTGAAATATAGAAGTAACATTTGAGGTCATCTAATACAATTACACCCTTATCTGGGTATTGCAGTAGATAGAATGTTGAATGTAGAAGTAGAATGACCTGAGTGTCAAATTTAAGTTCAGATACTAGCTATGTGACCCTGGATAACTTGTTGACCTTTGCTTGCCTTCTGTTTCTTCATCTGAAAAAATGAGAATACCAATAGCACCTATCTTCCAGCATTTTTCAGATGTTAAAAATGATAATGTTTCTAAAGCACTTTATAAACTTTGAAGTGCTTTGTAAATGATAGCTATTGTTTTTATTATGAGGCCTAGGCAGTTTGTAATTCACATAAAGTCAGATGGGGATTAAGTGACAGTCAAGATTCAAATTCATATTCTCTGACTTTAACTTCATTCCTCTTTCCAATCTAACACACTGATTCCCCTCACATTTTTCACTACTATTTTAGTTTCAAGTGCTGAATAACAAAAAACTTTTGGGGATATATCATATGAGAGTAGGGTGAAGAAATCAAAGATGCTTAACTTGGGATAAAAGAGGAACTAGAGGAGATGTGAAAGCTAGTCAATTATAGGCTTGTTATATAAAAGAATGATTTGATTTTTTATTTATTTGATTTAGTCACAAGAGATAGAGCTTGGAATAATGGATGAAAGAAAAAGAGAGGACAATTTCATTTCGATAGGAGGAAAAACTTCTAATAAATTAAAACTAACTAAATGTGGAATGGGGTGGGGGTGGGGGGAACAGCTAGGTGGCACAGTGGTCCTGGAGTCAGGAGCACCTAAGTTCAAATTCAGCCAAACACTTAATAATTACCTAACTGTGTGACCTTGAGCAAGTCACTCAACCCCATTGCCTTACAAAAAAGCAAAAACATGTGGAATGGGCTGCCCTAAACTGGGGGGGGGGTGTCTTTTTTTTTAGGTTTTTGCAAGGCAAATGGGGTTAAGTGGCTTGCCCAAGGTCACACAGCTAGGTAATTATTAAGTGTCTGAGACCGGATTTGAACCCAGGTACTCCTGACTCCTGGGCCCGTGCTTTATCCACTATGAAACCTAGCCGCCCCAGGGGGGTCTTTAAGCAAAGGTGAGGTAGTCATTTATCTGTATGTTGCAAATAGCATTTTATTTATGTAGGAGTAGGAACAGACAACTCTTGAAGTCTTTTCCATTCCTGAGATTCTGTGTTTCTGTGAGGGTGAGATAGCACAGGCATGAGACAGAAAGACAGAGAAAGAGACACACAATGAGAGACAGAGAGACAATCAAAGACAAGGAAAAGGGCATCTGGTTTAAAAATCAAAGGATTTTTTAGTCTGGTCTCTGATACTAATTGAATTATATTTGGGCAAATCACTTGACCTCTATATAGTTCAGTTTCTGCCTTTATAAAATGGATCATAGGATAATGAAGCTTGGAGGCCCTCATGTCCAGCTCTGTCATTTTACAGATGAGGCAACTGAGGCACAGAGAATTTGTCATTTGATACTCAAGGTAGGATTTGAACCCAGGCCTTTCTGACTCACAGTCCAGCAACTAATAGTACTTTTTCTACCTACCTTACAGATTTTTTTTTTTTTTAGTTTTTGCAAGGCAATGGGGTTAAGCAGCTTGCCCAAAGCCACACAGCTAGGTAATTATTAAGTGTCTGAGGCTGGATTTGAACTCAGGTACTCCTGACTCCAGGGCTGGTGCTCTATCCACTGCACCACCTAGACACCCCCAGAATTGTTTTTAAGGAAAATTCTTTATGAACCTTAACCTGGTATAGTTATTTGAATGCTCATTAGTATGGATTTAAAAAAATAAACTTTAATGTGTTATAAAAATGTGAGGGATTATTATTAATAAACAATGAACAAAGAACCAATCAATTCAATGGAGAAGATAATTAAACCAGTATGTTGCTTTCATGGAGACTAAACAGATGACTAACTTTTAACTTTCATTTGGTTGTTTTAGCCATCATCGGCTGTTAGTAGATAAAACTGCACTTTCCAGAAAAAGCAGGATCAATACCAACTACCTTAAGTTTGTGTGGATGTTCAGAAATTGTTATAAAGTGCAACAATGGTTAATAACTGGTTATTATGGAAATTTGTTTTGGTTACTAACTAGTTATTCAATACTTATTTGACTGAATTGGACTGATTATATTAAAAAATAAATCATAAATTTTTGCTAAATTCAACTCCATTTTTAGAGCACACAGTCAAAAGAGACATACATTATGTCATTATATTATATGCTTATATCAATCATTTATTATAGAGCCTGGCAACCAACAATTACTTAGTAAATATGTATTAATTGATTGTTGAAAGAGTGTATATAGTGGGTTTGTATGATATTCTAATCCAGTCTCTGATAAGGTAGAGACCTGAGACAAATGTTTGGACAATTTAGGCACAAAGTCTGTAATTGAGAGGAAAAAAAATGTGAATTAATTATCCAAATTAGCTGTCTATATTAATTGAGTACACTAAATGTATGCTTGATTCTTTATTTGGTCTTTGTAGATGCTACTTTTGGCTTTTGCCAGTCCTTATAAGTCTGACAAAAGAAGAATGCATAAGAGATAATATGACAAGTCTGCATGCAAGAAGGACATCAGAGAATTAAGGTGATTATCCAAGTAATTCAAGTAATCCATATACAATTCCTTTGCTTCGATTGCCTAGATTTCAATTTCAAGCTTTTTGTGTGTGTGCTTGAATTTTGTTTGTATATACTGTGAATGTGAATGTGAATGTGTGTGTGTGTGTGTGTGTGTGTGTGTGTGTGTGAGAGAGAGAGAGAGAGAGAGACAGACAGACAGACAGACAGACAGACAGACAAAATCTGAGAGTAGTACTGTTCTATATACAAATGGTTTGGAGAGGAGGGAATTAAATTCAGTTGAGTGATATTTTATATATTTAGTTTGTTTAACTCATTTGTAGTTGAGGATACTTAATAATTTCTTTCTGATTGATTGTATGATTTCTGTACACAATTTGTATCCTTAATCACTATAAGCATGTTTATATGTGTTTTTAACCATAGGACATTAGAGCTGTATTGACAACAGTGCCATGTAATCTGTGTACTAATTCTTATATACCTGGCCAAAGATGAAAATGGTTTCCCAAACTGACCTTGCATTAGTAGGAAATTTCTTTTTTAGCTTTCCTTGATCTGTATAGAGTTAAAAAAAATTTTTCTTCATTTTTACATCTCCAGTATCCAACAAATAGCCTGCATGGAATAGTCAATTAAAAATATTGCAATTGGTTGATTGTCCTTCTTTTGTGGCCTTCATTGACACTATTGAGAGGAGATATTTAGAGGAGAGAAAAAATTGAAAGAAGAGTTATAAGAAGTTAGAAAAAATTTTTAGTGGTTGTCTTATATTTTATTATTTTTAGATTAATCAAAATAGCAAAAATATTCTCAAAAAGTCATGCATGCAACATTATCCTGGTTAAGTAAGTCTGCATTCAGCAAGCATTTAACAAATTCTTCCTATTTTCAGTATACTGTCATAGGGAAGATATGAAGATGGGTAAAAGCTAGCCCCTAATTTCATGTCATTACCTGCATAATGACATCCCAGTACAGTTAAAAGCTCATAACCATGTTTATGTAACTAGAAATTTTTGATGTACTATTTAGATTTTGGAATTTCCTCATTATATAACATAATTTCATCATATAATTTAATTTCAAAATAAAGTATTTATTGAATTCCAATTTTTATTTCTGAAAGGAGTACTTTGTAAAGAAAGCTTGTTTGTGCAATAAAAAAACCTTTAAGGTCACTCTTCAGAGTATTGTATATTTTGCAAATGCAAACCAGAAACTCCATTAAACCATAATGAGTGAAATAATTCATCTTTGATCAATAAAAACCTCTAACAAATTTGAAAGTTTAGGGGCAAATAAATTAAGGCAATTTGTGGAGCTTCCCCCCCCCAATAATCTCAACCTCATGTGACTTTAGGTTTGATCTCTTAGAATCCCTTCAACTGTCAAAAATCTTACTACTCATCAAAGTCTGGCTCAAATGCTCCTTTCCTCAATTTTACCTCTCTACCTCTGCCTCCTGAGTGAAAAATTATCTTTCCTTCCTCATACTTTGAACTGCATATTATATACCTCCTTTTTTACTATTCTACTTTAAACTTATAACATGCTTTTATGATTTATTTATGTAGATGCCACAACCTAACTACTTTCCCCTCTACCAACTAGGCTCCATGAGATCAAAAACTTAAATTTTCTTTCTATCTTCCATAACTCAGAACAATTTCTATGTAATGATGAAATGACTTGGGTCAAATTAAAGTGGATTTCATTTAAGCCCTCACATCCTTATTTTAGGGTAGTTTGGGGCAGGGGGTATATAAGTCTGTGAAGGGTATTCCTTGTACACACAAGGAATTTTTTTAAGACAAACATTTATTGAATACTTAGACACAAAGGACAAATTTTTTATTCATCAACTAAAGAAACTAAATCTTAACCTTAATTTTCCAAATGAATTATACTTCAGTATTTATAGCATGCTATTATGATATAATTGTGATTTATATTTCAAATTATACTTTAAAAATACAAACTTTTAAAATGAATCAAAAACCACAAAACATTTCTGAGATATTGAAGTGGTATAGAACATTCCTCATATTCCCATGTCAGAACATCAGAAGTTTCCACCTGTGGCCCTATTTTACCATAGGAAATAGATTTTCAAGGGTATATATAGAAAGAAAAGAAAAACATGCAGGCCTAAAAAATACTTGCCCATGCAGGAATAACTAAATATAGCTTCTCGTATCTTTGATCTGGAAATCACCCTTCACCTTTCCCTCCACCAGCAAAGAAGAAGAAGAAGAAGAAGAAGAAGAAGAAGAAGAAGAAGAAGAAGAAGAAGAAGAAGAAGAAGAAAATGGATGAACTCATAAGACTCATTTGGTTGTTCAGTCCTGCAACCTTTATTTTT
The DNA here is from genome assembly GCF_037893015.1 of Macrotis lagotis. Classification (NCBI taxonomy): domain Eukaryota; kingdom Metazoa; phylum Chordata; class Mammalia; order Peramelemorphia; family Peramelidae; genus Macrotis; species Macrotis lagotis. Next base: position 183,611,216 of record NC_133663.1, read on the forward strand.
ATTGATTGGTTGATTGACATCTCATTGATGTAAAGATGTTTAGAGGAGAGGAAAAAAATCTAGAGACTAGTGGTAAGATTAGTTGAACTCTTGGTAAAATTTTCTGTGTCCAATTTCCATTGTACTACTTTATCTTCAGCAAATAATTTGCTGAAACCTGAAATGGGTTAATTCACAGTCTTTGTACAATGTCATTTAACAGGGGAATCCAGTTGCCTTGTCCTGAAACCCACAATGAGTCATAAAGGATCCCAGAGGAATGCCTAGAGCAGAAGGCTGGAGGGAAAAGGCTTCTAACATGATATTTCAAGCTGTGGCAGAAGCCCAGGAACCAAAAGTCAGTAACCATACAAATGGGATTTAGTTAATTTTTGTGTGTTTTTTTAACTTTAAAACATAAGTCCAAGTACAGCAAACTCAGCCTAATTTGTGCTTGCTCTCTGGTAACTTGACAAGACAATTATTGTAATATGCTAAAATCTTGACCAATGGTCCTTCACCCATGCTGCACCAACATCATCATTCTAGATTTTATGCTACCCCTTTTTTCAAAAAAAAATATATTCAAGGGAAAGGAGAGAAGGGCCTTATTTTTAAAATTTACATTAATTTTAGCTGCGCTAGGTTGAGAGAAAGGTGGAAGAATGAGAGGAAATAAAAACAGTTTAATTGTTGTTTCCCCCTAAATAAAAAGTGTTCAAAAATATATGGGATCTTAACTTCTTACTTCTTCTAGAAGCATGTTTGTCTATATAAGTATTTCATATACACAGAGATATATGTCTGAACATGCATATGTACACAACTCTATTCCTGCATGGTTCTCTTTCCCCCTCCTTCCCTCCCCTCCCACTTGGGTAGGTTGGTTGGGAGGGAGGGGGAATCACAAAATAGCTGAGGTTGATATTGTTTCACTTTCAGCACTCTGCTCTTTACCTCATCTCATTCTTCCCAGGATGATTACCTTAGCATCCTATATGCACAATTTAAAGGGAATTACCTATTACTTCAATTATTTGTTTCTTATCAACTGATGTTACACTACAAGGATTTGCATTGACAGGACACAAAGAAAGAGCAAGTCATGGCACATTGCCAAATAAAAGAGTAATGTTCTGGTGAATTTAGCCTAAATAATTTACTGCTATATAAAAGTGGAAAAGTGGAAGGTGAACCCTTTGACCAATAAATCTCCTCTGCATGTGAAACCCTTATCTTGTCCCCTCCAATATATTCCACACTAGGAAGCCATCATCATTGGCTCTGGTTTGTTATTTGTAAACCTTGATCTTCTGCACTCGGTGTCCTAAATATGGATAATTAGCATCAGTTTATCACGCCTGTGCATATTTTCTCTTCTCTCCAAACATGCATGCTTCTATTGGCTGCCATTCTGCCACAGAAGATTATGGAGACAGATTGCAGAGAATGAATGTGCTAAACGAGATTAGGAAGGAATAGAAATAGCAACTTGGCCAATAAATTCCTCGTGAGAGCCTTATCATACAATTACACGTTGACTTGTTTCACACTCTCCCAGCCTCTTAATCCAAGGCCCCCACCAAGAATAAAATTTCACTAATTTCTGAATTACTGCATATCCTCCTGACTTGTCACTGAGAATGGTTAGAAGAAGCAATCCTGTTGAAAACAGCATGTCGAACTTTAAAACTAAACAGGCAAGTTAAAAAAAAGCTTTAATTGTTGAAATATGTGTCCAAGATGTTTACAAAATTTAGTGGGAAATGCAACAGTTAGGGCATCTAAAAAGTGAAAGAACAGAGATTTTCTGTTCCTCTTTCTTTTCCAAATTCTTCAATTCTAGTATGTTGGGTGACTGGAAGAATTGCCCAGAAACTAGAACTGTTGCCATTATTATATTCTGATTGTTATCAAATGGGACTATTGACCTACTTGCCTTCTTTATCATCATCATCAGCATCATCAGCATCATCATCATCATCATTTAGCAATAATAGTGAGAGTTCACCAGAGTGATTTGGGGACAAAGCACTTACTCTTTCTGCACCTCACTACCCTCATCTTAAAATGAGGTAGTGGGACCTCATGATCTCTAAGGTCCCTTAGAACTCTCACATTCCATGGTCCTATGATTCTATAAACACCACTGTGTATATAAAGAGAAAAAATTGCTCTGTTTACCTTATGGATGTGAATAACCAAGAATTCCAAGGGATGGTTAAACTAGAGAAGAGATGTCACCTGACCTCTACAAAGGTAACTCTCCTTTTGCTCATCTTCACCTATTTATCATTATTGTACCCTAGGTTTGAAAATAAGTTAGGCATTTAAAGAGAAGTATGAACTCCTTCAGGCCACTAGGGGACCATTTAGCACAATGCTCAGTGATGCATTACTGCACACCCACAGGATGAATGGCATCTTGCTGTGAGTAAACACTGCAGGATTGGAGGATGCTTGTGTCCACTGGAAAGGATGGAAATCCTAGTGAAATCTTCAAAATGATAAATTTGCACTTGAAAAAAATAGCAGGACATGGGAAGAAGGGAGGGACTGGATATTTAGCCCACTAAACAGACCACATCAACTATAAAATAGGATTTTCCAAGAATGTTGAACCATAATGCTGTTTTTCTTCTTTATCACAGAGGGAAATGATCAATAAAACATTAAAAGAAGGAGCCAAGACCTCTTTGACTTTGGACTTTAAAGAGTAATTAACAATTTTTTATATTTTTTCAATATTGAGAAAACTTATATTGTGACTTTCATAACCTTCTAGGTGGTCTTATGTTATTTACTGAGTGTGTCCTCTTTCCTAGAGAAATTGCTTTCTTTCTTAGAGAAAAGCCAATGGGGGGGAGAGGAATACCTTCCTTCCCTCACTTTATATGCATGAAGAGAAAGTCAAGAATGAAGAGAAATAAAAAGTAGGTACCACTAGGCAAACAGATCACTTTGTGGAAGGTAGCTGTCCCAAGGGCAAGAGACACCATTGTTGTATAAAATAACAAACAAGTACAGTTTATTGTTGCCTGGGACCAAAGCCATGAGAACATGGACTGTTAGTAGCTTGAGAGACAACTCTCCAAGGGGTATGCTAATTTCTTATGCTATTTGGTCAGAAGAACACAACACGGGGCTTCTTCTTTCCTGTGCTTACTTCTCTTATTCTTTGTATGTAGAATATATATCTTTTGAATGTAGAGATATGTAGAAACTATAACTTGACAGTGCTGAGCATCTGGTTAAGGGGGTGGAAGATTTTTTCAAGCATAGGCTTATTTCAGAACCCCCCCCCCCCCATATCTATCCTATCGTCTATTTGAATCACTTCCTTTCCTATCCTATAATATGACTGCCTTACATTTGAATTGTGTTTTGTGATTTTCAAATTGTTTCATAGGCATGCGATCCTGGCTACAGCCCCATGAGATTAAGGAAACCCTATCATTCCCATTTTCCAGATGCTAAAAACTAAGACTCAGATGAATTAAGTGACAAAACCATGACTCAAAACTAAATTTCTTGCCTCCAAGGGTCAATCTTTCGACAGTTTCTTTGGGTATGGAATTAATATGCTATGTGGTATCTGGAAGATACTTTCAACCTTGAGAAATTTAGTGGGGCCGAAGATTTTGGCAAAGATCTAGAACCGACACCAGAACCTCCTGGCCTTGTTGATAAGGCACATTCATCCTGGGGAAGTGGAGGAAAAGGAAGAGGGATATAAGGACAAGAAAATGGGAAAACATATGAAGTGATATTAATAATTGGCTCCCTCTTTTCCCTCCCCACTCCCCACCCTCCACCCCTTTTTGTATATTTCCTGAATTGCTGAGCTTCGTCTGGGGGGAGCCGTTTGCCATTAATCTGGGAACAAACTGCTAACCTCGGTGACTGGTATTTTAGCTTTTCTTTTCTCACTTTTCTTAGTGTGGGGAAAGCAGTAAAGCTTGTGTGGACTGATTGTGAGGGGCTCTGCTGGAATTTGGCAGCGCGAAGGCTTGGAGAGCAGCCCCATGCTGGCTCCTATTCACCGGGCCCGTATTCCTCGAGCTTTGGAAGTTTCACTCAGCCGTGCACTCAATGGCTTCACAAAGCTGATTACAAGCTTCAGCGCATTCCTGAAGGAGCCAAAAGCGACGCAGGTGCAAACGAGCCGAGGGAGCCCCTTATCCCGGTGACAGAATGGGACAAGCTGGGAAAGGCTTGGACCACACAAATCCAAGGCTCACCAGGCAGCAGAAAGCCTGTCTTGGGAACCGGGGGTCATTATCCGCTCTATTCAGCGGGGACCCAACGGCGGCGGCGGCGGCGGCGGCGGTGGCTGCAGGCGCTGGGGCGGCAGCTTCGGCCGCACAGATCACTGGGGACAGCTCCAGGGTGCTGGGGAGGCCCTGCTTGGGAGAACAGAGGCTTCCAACGGCCGAAAAGAGCCCCCCGCTCTGCTTCAGGAGGGGAACTTTGGGCATCTTCGAGTCTCCCCGATTCCACTAAAATTTTTCAGATTGAATATACATATGTGGGGAAATGGTCGCAATAGTGATACAAATGTTAGAACTAGAATAGACGACCGTACAATGTAGCGTTCTTGCAACGAGTCCCCCACCCCAAATTCAGAAGGGGACAAACCGAGATTCTTTCCCTCGTTGAGCCCCTCGGAGATAAATTCCTATGCCCCCACCCTACTCCTGGAGCCCCCACTCTCGGACTCCGACTTCAAGCATCTATCGCAGGAGTATTCCAAGAATCCCAAATGTTTGCCCCTAGAGAGTTCTCCCATTTCCTACCTACTATTTTCCTTCCCTCCTTTCCCAAGATCGTAAAGTGTTGGAAAATAGATGGCACCAAATAGGAAACCTTTATATGTGATGTAGAAAGGCAAGTTTGGGGATAATCCATAGACTAATTCCTGCATAATTCTAGAGGCACTCAGAGTCCGCCCTGGTTATATTTCCGTCTCAGCGATCTAGGAGCAAGGAACTCCACGTTAGTTTGGGTCCCGAAATATTTCACTGAACCTGAGCTCAGAGAGGCAAGTTTCCTGCTTGCCTGATCTTTATTCCTGAGCTGTCCTATTCTGGTGCAAGAGAAGAGCCGCGGGTCACCTCGCACTGTAATTAATTACGGCCCTTAGCAGCTACCAATGACTGAGAAATCAGAGTTTCCTGGGGGTGGGGAGAGCGGGCGGGGGAAGAGATAGGAATTGAGACAGAAACGGAGAGGGGAGAGAGAAAGAAGGAGGAGTTGGGGAGGGGAGAAGAGGGAAGTATAAAAAGGGCTTTTCAGTCGGAGATGGTAGAATGAAAGAGAGGAGAGGAGAGGAGAAATGGGAGGGGGTGCAGATGAAGAGAAGCGAAGTCGAACCTTGAGTTCCAATACATGCTATCGAGGCAATTCCAGATTTACTATTTCTCTACATGAGTAGAAAGAGGTTCAAACGGCTCCGTGTCCATTAATACATTCAAACACTCTGGGGGCGGGGGGGGGGGGGATTTCATTTCTCTGGGATGCCCGCTCCTTCCCCTTGGTGCCCTCTGGCCCTGAGCCACTGCGTGGGAAAGCTGGCTTTCCCCGAGCGCTCGCGCCCTCCCCGCCTTTGGCTGGGTTCGGCTTCTCAGGGCCAGTTGGGTAGGTATCCTTGTTCTTTCTGCTCAGTGGGAAGGAGGGCTCGCGGGCTGACTGCGCTGCAGTCAATCTATCCCCGCCCCTATACCCACTGAAAGCACTTTCTCCCACTCCCGCCTCGGACCCCAGTTTCTTGCCCCCTGCAGCCTCCTTTCTTCTCTGAGAAGCGCCTTCAGGGTTTGCTGCTGGGGTGGGAGCCACATTGATGGTCCTTGCCTCCAAAATCACCCTTTCTTAACTTTCTTTCTTTCTTTCTTTCTTTCTTTCTTTCTTTCTTTCTTTCTTTCTTTCTTTCTTTCTTTCTCTTTCTTTCTTTCTTTCTTTCTTTCTTTCTTTCTTTCTTTCTTTCTTTCTTTCTTTCTTTCTTTCTTTCTTTCTTTCTTTCTTTTTTTGTTTATTTGCTTTTTAATTCCTCCCAGTGGGCTCTCGCTAGGTCTGGTTTCCCTTAGTTGGGTACAGGAGTCTTCGGTCCAGGCTGCGGGCCGCGGAGGGGCGGCAGCAGGGGTGACTGGGCTGCCTGGAAGCCGCGACTCCAGCGCGCGCCGCCGCCTAGGCTGGCAGGAAGGTGCAGCGTGTTCTGATGTTCTTTTGTCTGATAACTAATTCAAGTTAATGCGATCTTTATGTAAAGCTAACAGCGGATAATTGTCTATTTTCTCGCCAACAATCTCCATCACAATCACTTATCTGGAAACCTGCGGTTGTATTAATCGTTATATTCTACCCCCATTCCCCACCCTCAGATATGTGTCTCTCCAGTCACTAGTAAACACAGGAGGGGATTTAAACAAACTCCTGGTGCCCCGAAGTTGTTCAGTGAAGTGTCGGTCCCATCCACAGACAGGAGTTGGGGTGAGGACAAACAGGATCACGCAAGCTCAATCTGTGGTAGTTGGGTAGGATTGATTATGGGTGGGACGGTGAGGGGAACGGACTAAGCGGGCAGAAAGAAAGAGTGAAGATAGAGCAGTGGCACCAAGTGAAGGGTGGTAGGCTCAGCAGTGCCCCACGTGTGGCAGACACTGCTGGAGGTCACGGAGGGTGCGCTCTGTGCGCAGGAAGCGCACCCTTAATGTTATAGGTTCTGGGTGGTAGTAGCCTTAAATCACCTAAATGATACTTTCAACCCTTCAGGGAAGAAACTGTCTGACCTTTCTGTAAATCTGGGAAATGATTAAACAAGGTGCAATTGAGTAACTTACACTCTCCACTTCCCTCTTCTTCCTTTGCTTCTCACCCTTGAACCTCCTTCCCCTCTTCCCCCAGGCCCAGGTCACGAACCACCCGGATCTCCTCAAGCCTCCTTCTCAGCCTTTCAGGGAAGAGGTTTCATATCAGCAACTTATTGGCAATATTTACACTAAACAATGATTGAAATCCCTAGGGAAAGAAAACATTGACTGTGGAAATACGTTTCGGTGCTCCAACCACCATCAATGCTGTTAGGTGGAAAGAAATCATAGCAAATGGTACTGAAACCTCTCGGGGAAAAGGTACTTGTATAGCAAAGATTTTGTCTTTTTGAGATGAAGTCAAAACATCAATGTCAAATGAAAATCATTTTAGTGCTATGTGTATGGATAGGTGTGCGCGAGCGTGAAAGTGTTGCGTGAATGAATGCAATAAGGGTGAAACAAGATTTAATTTTGCAATCAGGTACAGTGTTCTATTGATAACTTGGGGATGGAGTTTTTGATTCAGCCTTCTCCTTGAAACTCGGATTTGCCACCCGAGTGAACAAGATCCCCTCGTTTAAAATCACGTTTCCGGAAAATAACAAATTCAACATCAATTCGTCACACATCTCTTTTGTCCTAGGGAAAGCATTACACAGGAGTCTCCATTTCCATAGTTTAACTTTAAAAAAAAAAACTCCTAAAAGTGAACGAGTGAAACTAAAACAGCCCCAACACTGATTTTAGCTTGAAGTGGAAACAAAAAACACCTCCCTCAATTTGGGGGATCCTGGATGCCTATTGAAACCCGCAGTTTCTGAATCTGCACATTAGCAGCTGATGAGGTCTTTATAAACAAACACGCAAACAGACACTGAAACTGAATAAACTGTGTGGTTGATTCTTGTTCCATTCGCGCCGGAGTTCCCAGGGCTCCTTTTTCTTAAGGCTTTCGAGAATCATCCCACTTCATCTCTCACCTGAATCTTGTCATCTCTGCCATCTTGAAGTGATCTGTGAACAATGCTGGTCCCTCGGACAGACCAAGCTGGTCAATCAGGCAGAACAGACTATGCAAATGGAGTGGAAAGGCGAAGCGCTGGAGAACAGTGGCTCCCATTGTCTTGGGCATTTCAAAGCACAGAGCAGCTGCAGCAGACTTGTCGTCTCGGACCTTTGGTTGCCACACTAATGTCATCATTGCAAAACATCAGATTTGGAAAACTATACATTCTGAATGCATTAGCAGGCTCCTCTGCAAAGATTTCACTTCTCTGTGACATGTTTCGGAGTCACAGATCCCCTTGTGTTGATAGGGGGTAGGGAGAGAGAGGATAAGGGAGAGGGTGAGGGGGAACTAGGAGCAAGACTAGAGAGGAAAGAGGGGTTTGAAAGCTACAATAACTGATCGAGTCATAGTTCCTTTTCTGGTGAATTTATATACTTTTTAAAAACCTCCCTTGTCATTCCGAGCTTGGACGCCTAGTTCATAGACAGACACAGTCGTCATCCTTCAAGATGAAAATCAAGTTTAATAGGGCTGTTAGATCGGATGTTTTCATATTTTTCAAGAGTTTTCCCATTTAACTTTACGGCTTCATAATGGCTAACTTGAGTTTGACGTTCATTCAAAAGTTGATTGTCGGTACTTTTTTTCTAATCACCCAGAATGAAGTGTGGGGCTAAAATGTTACTTTCCATTAGTCACTAGATCGAAATTAATTCAGTCAAATAGTGGTTTTTTTAATTGCGAGCTGGAGTTAGCACCTCTCCACAATCAATTATTTTAGAAGACTTGCTGGTGAGACTTCTTGATATACACGTAAGGTTTATTTAAAAATAATTTATCAGCAACACTACCTAAAGAACCCACTGACTTTCACTAAGAAATAAAACTATGACTTCGCGGAGTGATATTCAGCTGAATTAATTGTTCTCCCCTTTGACTTCTCAGATGACAGAATTAATTTTAATCCTCTCCTCTCTTCCCCTCCCCTCCTCTTTTTTCTTTTCCTCTCTTTTTCTTTCTTTCCATTCAGTTCATCACTGTGTTCTTTGTTTTTCACACACCCCTCCCCCCAACCCTTTCCCCTTTCTCCTTAGGTGGAACACTTGCAATTAAAAATAATCTCCCTTCTTTCCCTGATCCAAGGCGATCCAAACACCGAGAAACCTGTTGCTGAGATCCCATCTACTGATTTATCTGGAGAGCTCTGCATCCGGTCCAATAGCAGTGATCAAGAAGGGGCAAGGGAGTTCAACATAAGCACTTCCACTACTGGCTAGATCAGAAGGTTACAGGTGGTGGATGTAAGGAGATGACAGAGAGATTGAACTTCTGGGAAGTTGACTTTCTCCTGTACCTGACTGTTGCACATACTGAACCTTCGAGTATTTATTTCATATCAGATCCTAGGGAACAAGTGGAAATGGCCAAGGGCTGGTTTTTGGTAAATAGAAAGGACAATTTTTCTCTCATTCCCTTTCCATGCGGCCTCTAGAGTATCCTAGGAGTGACTGAAGATGAGGACTAGGTACCTCAACTATAAGAATATTTTCTAAGTCCTCTGAATCTTGCCATCATAAAATAGCTTGAATTCCTCTTATTTTTTAATCAACTAAAACGAAACCAGATTCTCCAGGTTATCAAAATTCTAACTATTCAGGGTATTTAAGGCAGAATATTTTGTCAAATGAAAACTATTTCCGATGTGATAAGAAGTGACTGAGCCTAGTCGAAATGGTAGGACACAAGCTTGAAATCTTCCCGCGGCCTCTCAGAACCAACTGGAAACCTCACAAATAATAAATACTTTGAATTAGAGATTCCAGGACAACGAAGTTAAATTTTCAACTGGACATGACTTCCATTCAAACTATCTATGTCTATGTCTGTAAAACGACCAATCCACCCCCCATTTCTTGCCCTTCTTAAGGGAGTGGGGGCGGGGAACCTCATTGTTTTGAACAGAATCGAGAGGAAAATAAATGAAGAAAACAAAATTGGCAACATGTGTGCTGTGATTTTTAATAAGGAAGGCAGGGAAGGATCAGGATTGGAAACGATGGCAAGAGGTTCAAAGTTTTACACACACACACACACACACACACACACATATACATATATATTTTGTTTTTCACATACTCCCCCCATATATATAAAAGTATATAGATATATACTTTTTAAAAAAGGAAAATGTGTTTTGCAGTCTACTGGATGTCAAGGTGTATACTTAACTTGGTGGATACTATAGGTGGGCTGCACCCTATCCCACCTTAAGAAGGGCTCAATCTGGAGAAAGCCGTCTATCCCCTTGGAAAGAGAATTAATGCACAGCTGTGTTTAAATTTTCCTTCGTCCCACTTAGCTTTCAGCCCTGGAATCTCAGGGAATATTCTGGAACTATCTTTCTCCAACCAAAATCTCTTCGATATTATTCTTACCATAACACCACCCCACACTTGCTTTTTCTCGACTGAGCTGACAACCCAGAGAAATACATAGAAATGGGGAAAGGCAAAGTCTTTGCATGAAAATCTTGAGCTGCCCTGTGAATGGGGGAGACGACGGCTCACAAAGGGAATAATAATAAAAATAATAAGCAATTCAAAGTTTTTAAATGTGCAAAGTTCTTTCCTCACAACAATTCTGTGAGCTAGTGAGCTCTTGGGTCAGGCTTTATTTAACCTTTCTGAACCTTAACTTCCTAACCTATATAAAACAAGCTAGTTGAGGTCCTTCCCCAGCTCTAAATCCGCACCTTGTCTTTTTATCAACAAACGACGACACGACGACGTCTAATAATGATGCTTGTCCTTGGTTAAGGCAGAAGATTGTGACATCAGGGAGGTGATGCCAGGACATACTCGTGAATTGGATTTGAGTGAAAGGGTGATGTGCTATGTCACCCACCTCACTTTGTCTTCGGAGCCATCTGGGTCTGGTAGCCCGATTTAAAAATCAGATTGACAGGAGATAGTCCTGGATGCGAGGCAAATCAGGTTTAAGGGACTTGCCCAAGATCCCATAGCTAGTAGGTGTCAAATGTCTGAGACCGGATTTGAACTCAAGTCTCCCTGATTCCAGGGCTAGTACTCTATCCACTGCGCCATCTAACTGCCCCCGATTCAGTTTTTACCAATTTAAATTCAAAATTCATCAAATGATAGTCACTTAGAATACTCAACTATTCGCTAACGCCCATCTCTCTCCATTCTCCATACAGGGAGTAGGAATGGTTCATGAATTCACCAATTTTCTTTTTAGTATCTAGATTCAAGTTGAAAAAATGTTTCTTTTCCAGAATACTTGGGTTCTGGATCCCATGCATACACCTAGGTCCCCTGTTTCTTTGCTTTCCTAGACATCTATTCTGCGACTATGCTTCTGTACCCTCATGTCCCTTCCTCTTGTTCCTCTTATGGCTGTAGTGACCTTTAACCAAGGTGTTCTTCCCTCGTCCTTTCCTCAAAATTTGGATGTCTGCGACTTCACACCCGTACTTAGCTTATCAATTATACAACCTCTTCCTAAATAGTCAATATATAAACCCCGCCCCTTCCTCCTCCCTCCCCTCACCTGCCACCACCCTAATTTTCCCCCAATATAGAAGGGCAAGGCTTATGACAAGAAAAATTATGGATTTGAGAAGATAGAATAGGAGAAGGAGAGAGACTAAGGAGAAAGGGAATTTAGTAACGATGATATCGTGAATTAGATTCAGAACTCTTTTGCTCCACCACTCTCATTTTACAGATAAGGAGACTGAGGCCAAGATATTAAGTGACTTGCCCAGAATCACTGAGTCAGTGTCAGACCCGGGACTGGGACATCTGACTCCAAATATAAAGTACTCTCCACTGAATCATCCGACCTCGGTAACAGCATGCAGCTCTAGAAATTTCACAGGAGGGAAAGCAGGCATTTAAATCTCTGTTGGTTTATTTCCTTAAGGCAGACCTTTTGGAGCTACCCCTGTCATCGGCACCCTGAGCTAACAGTTGATTTGCCATTGAGTTAATTAATTTCCAGAATTGCTTCTCTAGACCAAGAAGGGGTCACGCAATCTGGGAGAGAGCCCTCTCTGACCCTGCTCTTGGAACATCCAGACTTAGGGGTCCGAGTACCACTACCTCGCTGTCACAAATCCGGCAGGGAACGATAGTTATCTGATTCCACTTTTACCTTGAGCCTCCTCCCCTTCTTCATATCTCCCCCCCACAAGGAGGGCTAGGGCAGTGGTTATCTCTGGTAAATGTACTCACTATATTTTTCATGTTCTTTATCAACCGGCTCGGACCTGCATCTGGTCCTCTCACACAGGGGAAAAGAAAATCATATATTCGATGAATACAGCATAGTAGGTTTTATTTTTTTATTATTATTTCCTTATGGAACAGGTTTGCTTAAGAATTACGCAGAAAACAATAAATAAGCAATTCATTCTTATACATACTTAAAAAAATGATAAGCAGTATCTTGAAATTTTAATTCCTTTGAGGCAGCATAGAATAGATTTCAAGGCAGGACAAGGGGATTTTATTCCGGGGTCATAGGATCCTTCAATACCAGGCTTAAATTTACACACACACACACACACACACACACACACACACAAACAAACAAACACACACCTCTAATGATTGCTTTGTTGTTGTTTTTAACGTATCCTTTCTCATATATAAATCAATTAAGTGCTCTCAATGCACTTACCCTGAAGTGGGCATCAGGACCTTGATTGTCCAAATCTTAGGTGCCTGTGACTTTCTTACTGAGCCTGAAGAGTTGGAACAAAGTTTATAGCGGTGTGCTACATGGAGCCAAAAACAAAGCCACCTTATTTTAAATGTTTATATTTATAAATATATGTGTATAAATCGCTATATATAATTGAATTATATATTACATATATAAATTGCTATATATATATAATTGAGCAATTTTTCATGAAAATGCAAATAATGTAACTATCAGAGATTGGGGTATTTCATGCTGTATTACTGTTATTCGTTTTCTTTCCATTTTTAAATTTTAAATCTTTCAAGTCAGCAGTCCTCAACTGGTTATGAACTAACTTTTGTAGAATCTGACTACAAATGCTAGGTGATGGTAAAAGTTACAGCAGTCTAAGTTATTGGGGGCAAATCTACACAGTGAAAAAGCAACCTCTTTTGGTTTTCAGCATGTTCTCAAATTTCTCATCAGAATAACTTTTTCTAATTTCTTTTTCTACAAAGTGAATCTCAGTCCTGGCAAGTACCTTCTTTAATGAATAAAAATGTTGTTAAAATGGGATTTCAATAAAATATTTTGTGTTCCTTTGATTTCATGATGAAAGCATTTCACACTTTTACTAACAGATTCTCATGATAAAATATTTACCAATATTTCTTCAGGTCTGAACTTTGGAAATGCTCTCTATATTAAGTACTTGGAATGGAAGAGAAGTGTAAGGGTTTCGACTTTCTTTTGAATAACAGTGTTTCCTGGGAGTTTTCATCCAGAAAATTGTTACTCTAATGAAAAAGATTTCATTTCAACTGGACCACAGAAATTGTATCCATACATTGACCTTGAATTTCGAATAATTTGCAAAGAAACAATTCAATATGAATGACAGTTAGTAATTTGCTTGCAAAGGCATCTTAAAGTATTTCATGGAAAATGTTAAATAGCAATACAATATTTGTTTTTGTCTAACTGAGCTGTCCAGTTGCTTATTATTATTCTGTACATGCATGGCTTTATTTTTAGTTAAATTAAATTATAACTCAGAGAAAAAAGAATTAGTTCTCAAACCCCAGGTATGACAAAATCTTTGTGGGTAAGCTAATGGAAACAGGTTATTCTTTTCCCTTAATGGTTTGGAAAATATTTCCAACTGTACCCTTTTGTTGCTCAAGGTTTCTGTTCAAATGATAAGAAAATAATTGAGATACTTTCTTAAATAATAAATAATACCTCATGTAAAAGTTCCAAAGAAAAGTCACTAAAAATTCAACATGTATCTTGCTGGAGGGTCATAAAGAAAAACCCCAATAGAAACCCAAATAATTTCACTCTTCTGTGCCTGCATGTGTAGGGAAGTATATTTATTAGTATGAAATGCTGTTTATTTTTGTGATGATTCATGTTTGTTCTAATTTCACTTGCTGAGTCAAGGATGAAAAAGCAAATTCTAATGCTGAAGGAATTTAGTTGTTTATTGTCAAATAGGGCTGTTCCACTTTTAAACTTTCAGAATTGGAGTGGAATAAAAAAAGGAAAAGGATAAACAAATGCAGGGACACTCAGAACCATTAGGACAAGGCACTAGTTTCACAACATAGAAAATCTAAGTAAAAGTGCAATTCCTAATTGACTTAGCCCACTGTTTATTTGACATATATATTGCTAAGACACATTTGCTCCAATGGCTTTAAAAAAATAGGAAGATTCTTTTTCTTCTTCTTTTTTTGAAAGATGACAATGGCCCTACATTTTCAAATATTCACAGACAAGATATTCTGGATAAATAAGCTAAGATTCACTAAATTAGGTCAATGCTCATACAAGCAAGTGTGATATGTCCCTTGTGTTAAAATTATCTGTTGTCAGCTACATTGATTGAAAAAGCACTACAGACAAAAAAAAATCTTATTACAAGATGTCTCAGGAGTAGATAAGACTGAAAAAAAAGTCCCATCACAAATGAGTGGCCTTATCTAGATTTTAATATGGTGGTAAGTAAATTATAAATGTTTTTTTTTTTGCAAGTAAGACAACTTGCATTAAAAAGCAGAATTCCATGAAAGTCCCCAAATTTCTGGACCAATGATTCTAGGCCCCACATTTTCTTATCCTAAAAGTCAACTTTTGTTATTTTTGTTCAGAGCTTTAATTTATGTTCCATATGACAGCAGATCAAACTTCACCCTAGTGAGTAAAAACTATGAATCTGCTTCATGGTAGGCCAGATAGTTGATTCCACCTCTGGCTGCAGGCTTCCTGGGCATCTATGTACTGTATATTCCTGGCTTTCTCTTTTGTCTCCTTCTTTATACAGACTCTTATTAACTGTAGAAATTTGCTGCTAACATGGCCAGAGAAGGAAGGACTGGCAATCTAGTTTATAACACAAAGCCCATAGAAGTGATCTATCACTTCAATAAGTAGTAGAATATAATTTATTTTCCCTAAACATTCATCCCCTATATTTTAGCTTAGTCATTTCACAAATGAGGAAATTATTCAACTCTCAGCAAAGTAGAATGGAGAACACAGATTATCTGTCTCTTCAGTGCCTTGACAATCTAGGCATATCACACAGAGTAATTAAATACTCAATAAGCAATAAACACTATCAGCATAGTAAACATAAGTAGATGTTTTTTCTTGACTGGATACAATGAGTGTAACAACCTATTGGCATAAGGGACATTAAATTATTTGGAAACATATCTTGTCTCATCAGAAATATTCACTTTCATGCTTTAAGTTGAAGTTTAAGTATTGGTATACTGACTTGGGCACATAATAAAGAGTAGCAAAATAAAATAAAAAGGCAGCCTGAAAATTGAAAATTCCTGATTTGATTTTTAATAGCTAAGTGAATACTCTGAAATAAAGAATATTGTAGTAGTTCAAATATTTTGGTGGTGAGCAACAGCTGCGTGAGGATGTGAACTTTACAGCAACAGCTGCAAAAACAAAAATAGCAAAAGCAAAATACACTGGAAGCTGAGGTCGAGAAAGAAGAATTTTTAAAATTAAAAAAAAATTTAGGGGAAAAGGAGGAGAAAAAGGACTGAAGGACTGTCCTTGATGTGCCCATATAGAAAGCACATTGATAATGTCAGTAGTGGAGTTACTGGAGGGGGTTCTATAATTCAGTCAATTTTGAAGACCCAATTTGTTGCCTTTAGAAATCGGAGCACTGTGCTTCCATACCTCTTTACCTATGCCAGGTCATTAAAATCAATGGAAGGTTTTTACCTTTGTGACACAATAGTTCAAGCACTGACTCTGTACTCAGAAAACCTGGTTATCCATTGACTTCCACTCCATCACCAGTCCCTGACTTTTGTCTTGTCACTGGACAGATAACTCTGGGGGGGTGGGGGAAGGAGGGAGGAAGAGAGGGAGGGAGGGAGGGAGGGAGAGAGAGAGGCTGATGTTTTTGTGCAACTCTGCCTCACTTAAATCCAATTGACATGCAAATCAAGACATCATTCTATGATGTCAATGGTCCTCTTTGAAAAAGAAGGACAAACAACAGAAGACATTCTAGTTGTTTCAATGTCAGTGCAGCTAGGTGGCGAAGTGGATAGAGCACCTCACTGAAGTCAGGAGTACCTGAGTTCAAATCCGCCTTCTGACACTGAATATCTACCTAGCTCTGTGGCCTTTAGCAAGCCACTTACCCCCATTTGCCTTGCAAAAACACACACACACACACACACACACACACACACACACACACACACACACACATATATATATATATATATATATATATATATATATGTATATATATATATGCAGTGTCATATACCAGGTCAATATTTGTACTTAAGAGGTCCTGAGAGCAGTATTTAGTGTGGGGAGTGATTGTCTTCCAAGTCATGGAGAGCTTTGCATGGATCAATTTTTCCTTTTTTTTGTAAAAAAAAATAGAATTTAATCCATCTTCACTAAGTTATTTTTATTTTGTGTGTGTGTGTGTGTGTGTGTGTGTGTGTGCCAGAAAACATTGATAATTCAGAGGAGGATCTTTTGATTTATCCTCCTGTGGTCTATGCCACCATCTACTCTGGAACAAAATTTGCTTAGGTCTTAGGAAATAATCAAGTCCATTCAACAAAATGTATTGTAATTGGGTGCTGTGTCAACCATAGGGATAAATATTTGTTGCTGAGTTGAATCACTTGCCCAATTATGGTTGCCTGTAAAGTGATTGGCTGACTCTTTGTTGGTGATTTTCAAATTGTCATCTATTAGGAAACTTTCAAATAGTATTTAGGGTGCCTCTAACTCTATTTCTATCTACATCAATATCTATATCAAACTCTAGGCAGAAAAATATAGATATGAATTTACATAATACAGATATGTATGCTTATGTATACAAGTATGTTTTTTTAACCAGGTCTGTGATTTTCTTGATATAGAAAAATTGCAGGGAAGAAATTCCTCAACCAACGCAATTGTCTTAGGATGCTGATTGATCATTTAACTTGCTTGGGATCACACAGCCAGTATGTGCCAAAAGTGGAATCTGAAACCAGGATGAGGCTATGCAACCTTTCAATGGCTTTTATTTCTGACATGAATTATATTTTTAATGATATACCTCATTAACATGTCATCAAAATTATGACAATCCTTCTGCTTATCATTATCATTATCAACTAGCAATTATTGAGTGATTAGGACTCTTTGGAAAAGACCCTGATTTTGGGAAAGTTGAAGGTAAAAGGGGAAGGGAAGGCAGAGGATGAGATGGATAGGATCACAGAAGTGACAAACATGAATTTGCAGACTTCAAGAGGAGAGAAGGGTATGACATGCTATGGTACATGGGATCACAGGATCAGACACTAAACAAGTAAACTTGTCTTGGACAGCACATTTAGAGAGCATTGATGGCACTGTTCTAAGGGCATTTCTTTCTCATTAGACCTGGCAGTTGGGAGATTCATTCCTTCCAGCAGCTGTCATACCCAAGTGAACCTATACCTACTTATCCCCCTCACCCATCACCAATTGTCCCAAAAGCAGAAATTCCTTCTTTGGACTCTACTCCTATATGACGAGCCAGATGGTAAGCAGACTAGTGAAGGCTATGACCCCTGCACTTAAGTTCTTGTTGAGGAGGTATTCCCAAAAGATTGTTCCATGAGCAGAGTTCATGTTGCAACAGGAGCTATTTAGAAGAAGAAAGACTTTAACTTTGGTTTGATTGACCTAGTAGGTAATTTAAGTGGGCCTTAATTGAAAAGGGGGAGGGGTTCTTAGCTATGTATAAAGGAAATAGCAAGGTATCCATCCATCCATCCATCCTTCCTCCCTCCCTCCCTCCCTCTCTCCCTTCCTTCCTTCCTTCCTTCCTTCCTTCCTTCCTTCCTTCCTTCCTTCCAAAAGCAAAAATTTGAGCAGTTTCAGAGCTGAGAATAAATGTAAAGTATCTGAGGCATAAAGACTATCATAATGTAGTTGTTTCATAGAAGATAGTGGTGAAAGTTAAAATTGAAAAGGCAAGTAGAAATAAGTAAAGAGAACCCTAAAGACTCTAAATGATAAATTAAGAAATATGAAATATATCTTATAAGTAATAGTCAATAGAAAATGAATTTTGGTGGGATAGGAAAGCAGAGTGATCTGTATCCACTCTACTATGTGTATATTTTAATGGCAAACAGGAATAGATATAACATATCTGATCCACAGGTAAGTTTTTTTTACCACTGAAATAGCATTAGGAAAAAAATTGACAGTCATTGGCAAATAAGGCAAAAAAGAAAAATGACAAATGATGTGGTGGAAAATTGGGACACTGAAACAAAGTTGGTGGAGTTGTGAATTGAGTCAACTATTCTGAAGAACAATTTATGCCCAATAAAGCCATGCCCTATAAAACAATGTAAATTTGACCAAGTAATATAGATAGAGAAAGATATGGATATGAAAAGGACCTTTATGTACCAAAAATATTTTAGCAGCTTTTTTTTGGTGATGGCAAAGAATTGGAAATTGAGGGACTATCATCAATTAGGAAATTACTGAACAGTAGTTTTGTAGTTAGAACTGTTTTAGAATACTATTGTTCTATAAAGATGAGGAACTGAATGATTTCAGAAAAACCTATAAAGATTTACATGAACTAATACAAACTGAAATGAGCAGAATCAGGAGAACAATGGACCCTGTAACTTCAATATTGTATGATCAACTGTGAATGACTTATTTTCAGCAATGCTATGAATCAAGATCATTTTGAAGGACTTATGAAAAATACTAGCCAGCTCCAGAGAATGAATTGATGGAGCCTGAATGTGGAATAAAACATATTTTTAAAAAATATTTATTTTCCTTTTTTTGTTCTCTGTTTTCTTTCACAATATAACTAATATGGAAATGTTTTGCATGCCTGTACATGTATAATTAGTATCAAATTGCTTGACTTCTCAATGGGAAGGAAGGGAGAAAATAGAGGAAGAGTATGTGAAAATCAATTTTCTTTTAAAAATAAATGTTAAAAATTGTTTTATATAATTGAAAAAATAATTTTTTTTAAAAAATTGGCAATTACTTCAGGAAAATATCAGAGTATGTGATGAGTGATTACACTAAAACTATGGAGAATACATTATAAAGCTCATGTGAGGGAAATCATTGGAGAAAGTGGTGCAGGAGAATTGGTCTAGGTTTAAATCCCAACTCTGAGTGAGCAATTGGAGGGAAGCCTCAAACTTTCTGGTCCTCAATTTACTCAAATGCCATTGACAAGATGATTTTAAAGGTCCCTTCCATCTCTCCATGTAGACTGACTTCTACTTTGACAAAACATAAACTCAGAAAGAGTTTTCCTTCTCAGGTTTTTATAACTTTCTCAGACCCATAGGCAGAGATTCAGACTGATTATCTCTTCATATGAGCAATACAAATATTTAATCAAGCAGATACAGACTCTACAGATAAGGTGAACTGTTAGAAATAGTAATACTAATGAAATAAACAAACAAACCATGATTCCAGATAATGGAAAATAAGGCATGCTAGCCATCTGCTGATAGATGGACTTAAAATGCAAAATGAGACAGAACATTTTTGGACATGAAAAGGGAATTTGCTTTGCCTGGCCATGCATATTTGTTATTAGGGTTTTTGTTGTTGTTGTCAATTGGAGAGAAATGGGAAAGAGAGAAAACAAATGTTTATTAATTGAGAAAAAGAAGTCTTAATGCTTTAATTATGATTATTATGGCTAATTATGACTAAATAATGGGATAAAATATAACAACAATGAGAAATAAGGAGGGGGACTGGAAAAGAGGTTCAAAAGAAGTATAATTGAGATAGTATACAATTCAGTACTTACTCAAAGGTATTGCCGGAACTACTGTATACCTGAGCCCACACTGAAAGTACTCTAATGATTCAAAGAGGAAAGAAAGAACTGACTTTAGCACTTAAAGAAACTGTGATGTTGTTGATGTGGAGATTTTCTACACCCTATCTCCAGTATACACAAAATTTTACAACCCCAGTTTTACCTGCTGGACTGAGAAATGATCCTGAAGGCAATGAGCCTTTCCTAAGTAGGCACTAGTGCTCAGAAGACAGACTCGAAGTCAAAATCTTTTGTCGGGTTCTTTCTCAAAGCTTTTCCAGCTTGATGGATCCTGTTAAAAGCTCTAGTCTACTATCATGGCCTCAGAAAAGACAAAGGTATTCAGAGCTAGGGAGGCATCAGAGTAGGATTTTGGTGGTAGAAATAACAACTCACATTAACAGAACATTTTCTTCACAATAATCCCATAGGTATATGGTATAAGCTACATTTTTTCCTATAAGAGAACTGTGACTTCCAAGGATTACAAAGCTAGAAAATTCCAGAAATATATCTTTTGACTCAAAGACTGATTCCCTTTACTTTGTTTTAGATTACCTATCCAAGGTCAAGAAATGCTAGTCTAGAAGCCTCCATAGGGGAGGTAGTACTAGACTTGATCCTAGAAGTTACCAGTGATTTCTCAGTTATCAAATCCAGTGACCTTTTCTCCATCTTCATTCTCCTCAACCTCTTTGCAGTCTTTGATACTTTCTAGCATATTACTCTCTCCTAGTTCTCCTCCTGCCTATCTGATTGCTCCTCTGTCTCTTTTACTTGATCTTCCTTTAGATCATGCCCTGTATATGTAAATATCCTTTGGGGTCCTATCCAGGTCCTTTCCTCTTCTCCTTCTATATATACTATCTCTCTAGATGATTTCATCAGTTTTCATGGATTTAAATAATATCTCTAAACTGATGATTCTCAAATCTACCTAGTCTGCTCCAAACACTATGCTCATTTTGAATTTCAGATCTCAAACCACCTTTTAGGCATCTCAGCTTGGATGTATGGTAGACATCTTAAAAAATAAAACCCATCATATTTCCCCTTAAATCTCCATTCCCATTTACAGGCTATTTGAGGACAAAAGTTATAGTATTTTATATTCAGACCTCATAAATATGAGCCTCAACTGATTCTCCATCTCTCTCTCTCTCTCTCTCTCTCTCTCTCTCTCTCTCTCTCTCACACACACACACACACACACACACACACACACACAAATACAAAACTGAAACTCTCCACCTCTCCCACCCCCCAGCAATCTTTTTTGTTGCCCCTTTGACCAATCTAGTCACTAATCCATACATCCATTAGCGTAGCAAATCTCAGGATATAGTTTAGGGGGATAGAAAGTCAGAATATTTGCAATAAGGTATGTTCCCTTATGTACAAAAGTATATCTAGTTCTTTTTGTGGTGGAAAATAACTTCAGACTAAGAAGATGTCCATCATTTGGAGAAAAACTTAAATTATGGCATATGAACATATTGGAATTCCATTTTTCTGTAACAACAATTCTGTTCTGTGAGGTGAAAGGGAGAATTTAGGAGACATAAAGGAAAATTTTTATGATCTCATGTAGAGTTTAGAGTGTAGAACCAGGAAATAGCATTGTAATGACATTGAAAAAAAACAAATAACTTGGAAAGTCTTAAAAATTCTGGTCAATGCAATAGCTAGTTACTATTCCAGAAGAGCCTATGATGAAACATTCTCTACCTCTTGACAGAGGTGATGGACTTAGGGTACAGAATGAGACATATTTTTTTTTTGGACATAGCTAATGAGGGAATTTGTTTTCCTTAATGAAGCATGCTTATTTCAAGGATTTTTCCCTCAAAAGGGGTAAGGATGGTGGAAATGAGAGGATAGAAAAACAGATTTTTGTTAATTAAAAAATCAAATTAAAATTTACAAATCATGTTTATCCTATAAAAAACTATGATGTATTGTGTCTGAATAAAGTAAAAAATAATTTATATCTGCCTACTTCTGTAGCTCTGGCAAATTTCTACAGTAGAAATGGGTGTTAGGTTATAAAAACTAGGATTGATATAAGAAACAATTTCCTAAAAAGTATAACTAATCAAAAGTGAAATGATTGCTTCAAAAAGACAGGGTTCTTCCTCACTAAAGGTCTCTCTGCTCACATTGCTGTAATTATTTACCATCAAGATTGAGGAAGGGTCTCTTTGTCAGGTTCAGCTTAGAGCAGATGGTCTCTGAGTTTCATTCCAGCTCTGAGATTCTCTGATATCTTGAATTGGTAAGGAGGAAAGGAGAGGCAAAGAAAGCTGTGATGGTTTGCCTGTCTTTAGGATACAGAGATGACATTGCTAACCCATCATCAATGAAATAATCACAGAGGAAATCTAGTAGACTATTAAAACTGAAAGGAAATACATGTATTATTTACACCAACCTCTTCATTTTAAGATGGGGGAAAATGAGGTCCAAAAGGATTAAGTGAAGATGAACATGTTACCTAGGATTACACAATTTGTTTATGGTGAATGCGAGCCTAAATCACAGATTTGATTCCTCTCTCAACACTCTTCACATATTACTTTGGACTTTCTAAAGATGATATCAGTGAAATTTTGCCAATATATCTCTATTTTTTTCCCCACTGGTTCCCTACATGGATCCAGAGCAATTTAATAGATTTGCATTGGAATTAAAGTCACGAGCTTGGTCTCCTATAGTAGTAAAGTTCTCTAGCTGACTAACTAGTTGTAGCTCTGATCAGAAAGTAGAAGAGTGAGTGGAAGGGAAGTGAAAAAGATTTGTGGCTAACTAAGCAGCAAATGGTGAGAATTGAATGTCCCACCTGTCTTAATGTTTCATGAAGCCAAAGAAGCAGGTTCTGTCTCCAAGAATGAAAAAATAAATCCCAGTTCTACGACCCAAATCTGCACTGCTATCAGTATCCATCTGTCTTGCAAATGTACTACATGGGTGACTGGATGAGAGTGTATAGGTAGCCCACAGAAAACAAATCTTTCATTTTTTCTGGAAGAACTCAAACTAATATTACCCATGGCTCAAGGATAGTAGCATCTTCCCATACCACAAATATAATCTTATCATTAACATTTTATTATTCAAGTCTTGAAGATAGGATTAATAAACACACACATATCCCTTTCTACTTTTACTTATGTAGATACTCATAATTGTGGACCCTTTAATTATAGTTGTGTTAGCCTTTGTGACTGATGGTATGGGCAAAATGTAGCAAGTATTCAGCAGAAAACCTTTCCCCATGAATTTAATCCTCCCTTTCACTCTCACCTACATTCTTTGATCAATGCCTTCTCTTCCATCCTTTATACTCATTTTCCAGAAGTCATTACAGAACTTTTGGATCCTCCATGCTATAAGATTTCTCTCTGTAATTATGCTCCATTAACCTAATGACACAGGCACTTACATAAGTGCCTGCTTGTTAAACTTGTTCTTTTCCAACACACAAAAGTTATCAGGAAAATCCAACAAAGTAGGAATAGAAAAGGAAGATTTAGTTGAATTCTCTTAAGTTTTACATGATCTCACTTAAGCAGAAGAATAATTAGCAAAACCACAGGCAGGAATTAGGATTGTGCTATTAATGGAATCCCTAAATAGTTCTGGAAGCACATAAAAAAGTAGAAAGAAGTTTCTTGCCTTTCTACAAATATCATTGGTTTGCAGGGGCATTGTTACCATCGGGTCAGTCAACCCCAATATAACAACCAATTAAAACAATCATGGACTGCCCTGATATTAATTTACAACACTGCTAGCCAGAGTGAAAAGATGAAAGAAAATTGGAGAAGTACAAGAAGCAAGCACCAAGAAAAAGTGTGAGGATACCAAATGTCTACTAATTCCCCAGGATCTGATAGTGTAGTATTGCTAGACTGTTGCTTAGATTGCAATTCAATTAATCAAACATTTATTGGGTGCTTATTTTTTATCAGTAACACTGACAATGGGCTAGTGTATAACAATGAACTACCTCAGTGGTAATCGAGTACAATACCCATTGAGGTTAGGATCTTAGTAATTAGGAACACAGCCTGTCCTATGAGTAAATAGACTGTTAGCTGCTGATTCCTCTGTAGCTGAAATTTTCACCATTAACTGTCTTCTTCAAGTATAATTTGGAAGCTTCAGTTAAAGCACAAATGTTATCTGAGAAAAGTAACTCATTAGGCCCTTAGCTCAAGGGCAGCAATTTTTGTGTATTAGGAAAGAACAAGTTTTGCAATTGTTCAAACCTTTACCTGTAAAGAATTTAACAGATCTCTCTTGGAGGGTATGCCCTGAGGGAATGGGACAAAACTTATTTAAAATGATGAAGAGAGTTGAAAGCCAGAAACAAAAGGAATTTTTTGGCCTTAGTGGGGCACCAAATTCTTTTTCGCTAATCACATTTTATTTTTTCAATAAACATCTATTTTTTTTCTCCCTTGCCATCTCTCACCATCTACAAGAAGGGAAAAAATTGTAACAAATTTTCAGAGTCAAATAAAACAAATTTTCATGTTAACCAGTATATGTCTCATTTTATATCATGACTCCATTACCTTATGTCAGGAACAAGGCACTGTTCTTCATCACTTATGTTCTGGAATCATAATTGTTCATCTAGATTATCAGAGTTCTCCATATTTTTCAAAAAATTTTTAATCAATGCTGTTCTTGAATAAACCATTTTATCTATATGCTCACTTCATTCTTCATCATTATATTCACATTTTCCCAAGTTTCTCTGAAAACTACCCCTTTCATCATTTTTAAGATACCAGAGTATTTTATTACATCTATGTATCATAATTTGTTTAGTCATTCTTCAATTTGTGGGAATCTGCTTAGTTTTCAATTTTTTGCCTCTACAAAAAGAATTGAGATAAATATTTTTGTAGACAAGGTGGACACCTAAGTTTAATATTCTATCTAATGTGTGTAATCTGGGCTGACTTCTTGAGCATGCCTCATTTGACTAACATGGAGCCCTAATATTTGTGTGATGGTAGCTTCCTTGATTGGCTGCCTGTATCTTTAAAAGTGGCAAAGCTGAGCTAATTACTTCCCTCCCCCCTGCCCTCTGTCATCTTTGCAGCTGCTCTCCTTTCATAGACTTCTATCTGCTGTGCCCAGTGTAGAAGTCATGAACTGAACTCTGGCTTCAAGAGATGGGTCTAGTGGTGTTTGTTTCTATTCTCTTTTGTTTGTCCTCAGTTTCAGGTGGCAGTGATTCCCACTGGACTGGAAGTTTGAGCCGTGGTAACCTTGGAGCCAGGACTGCAGGCAGGGCAGTACAGTTAGCCAAGTTGGCATGGAAGGTGTGTGCAAAGTGTTCAAAACAAAATTTGTTTCTGGAACTGTGCTCTATGGGAACCAAATTAAACTGTGGATCTAATCCCCTCCCCTTTCCCAGGGACTGAGGTGTTGCAAGGAGGAGAGATTATGCCTTCTACATGTTGGGGATAGGGTGGGATTATGTTTCTATATTTGTAATTATACTTTTTGAAGTAAATATTTCTGAAGTAAAAGCTTCCCTGTAGTACATTCATTCTCTCTCTTTCCCCCCATTTCTTTCATTTAATATACTTAAATAAATAGTTAATATGTAGCTGATAAATATTAAGCATTGTTAAGTGTAAGGAGTAAGACTGTTGAGTGGTGCAATAGATAGAGCACTGGATTGGGAATTAGCAAGACTCATCTTCCTGAGTTCAAATCTGGCCTCAGACACTTATTAATGGTGTGACCCTGGACAAGTCACAGCTTTATCATCTGTCAAATGAGATACAGGAGGAAATACCAGGCATTATGGTATCTTTGACAAGTATCTTTGACTCTAAAGGAAGTCATGAAGAGTCAGATGTGACTGAATAGCAACAAGAAATGTCTAAGGCATTTCATGTGTCAGAAACCTATGCTTCAGAGTGGTTTGCCGGGATGGATTGCTGGGTAGGTAACTAAATTGCTCTAGATTTTAGAAACTGTGAAAAAGGGGAGATTGGACTGGGCAAAATATTTAATTTAATACAGAGGAAGGCAACTAGGGGGATGAAGGACCTTTGTTCCATGCCACATGGAAGTTAGTTGAAAGCAATTAATTAGTACGCTTTTTTTTTCTTAGTGTGGTCTCCAAGTTTCACCAAGGCTAGAGTTGCAGTCATTGGCTTCTCCCAGACCTGAACCCAGTTCTGAAAAACACAAGAGTTTTTGACCCATTTTCTTTCTTAATCTTAGTCAGTTTGTTCTTCATTAGGTACTCCCTTTTCTCCAGGAGTTCATCATATAGGTACCTGACTTAATGAAGACACCCAATAAGCTTAGTTCTTTGCAGCTAAAACTTCCCAGGTCAATCGGTCCATCAACCTAAAACTTTCTATTAGCTGGAATTACAGGTATATGCCATCACGAATGAATATTTATTCATTGCTGATTTTGTTCTAAGTTGCAGGGATACAAAGAAAAGTACAAAATAACCTCAGCCCTCTAGAAGTATTCATTCGTTTTTTTAATATTATGTCTTCCTTTTTAAAAAAATATTTATTTAAAGCAATGGAATTAAGTCACTTGCCTAAGGTCACACAGCTAGGTAATTATTAAGTGTCTAAGGCTGGATTTGAACTCAGGTCCTCCTGACTCCAGGACTGGTGTTCTATTCCCTGCACCACTGAGCTGTCCTCCATTCATTCTTTTATTTTAAAATAGATTTTATTTTTCCATCAATTACATGTTAAAACATTTTTTAGCACTTACCCCCCAATGTTTTTAGTTCCAAATGTATTCCCTCTCTTCTTCCCTCCTATTTTCCAAAGACATCAAAATGTTTCTTTCTGGTCACTTGCAGTATTTTTCCTTGACCTAATAGTTCCGAAATTTGATTAAATGTTCTTTGAAGTTTTTACTTTGAGATCACTTTCCTTAAGTGGTCAGTGGATTCTTTGTTCTTTTGTTCCAGTATATTTCCTGAAATGTATTTTTTTAGGCAATGGGGTTAAGTGGCTTGCCCAAGGCCACACAGCTAGGTAATTATTAAGTGTCTGAGGTCAGATTTGAACTCAGGTACTCCTGAATCCAAGGCTGGTGCTCTATTAACTGTGCCATCTAGCTGCCCCTTGAAATTTCTGGAAAGATGATATCTAGGGTTCCTTTTGAGTGTGTCTTAGAGATAGTCTAATTGTTGAATCCCTTTCCAGACTCACTTAAACTTTCCCCAAGTGAATGTTGAAGGGGTGGGGAAACAAGAGAGACAAGTTCTCTTTATACACCAAGATCTCCAAGATCTCCAAGAACTCCATGATCTCCGTTTAATAGACCAAATACAAGTGCTTAAATATCCTCCCTAGTTCCTGGTCCACTCCCACTCCCATAGAACTCTACAATCAACCTGTAAATAATTCTCTGGTGCTAGAGGACACCAGGTGATGAAGCTTTACAGTACTCCCACATACAACAGTCCCTTATCTCCAATGACTCTGATATTGTCTCTCTGAATTTATTTTCCAGGTCAGTTGTTTTTCCCATGAGGTATCTTTCATTTATTTTTTTTCATTCTTTTGAATTTGTATGATTGATTCTTGATGTCTCATAGAGTCAATTAACTTCCCCTTGCCCAATTCTAATTTCCAAGGAATTGTTTTCTTCTGTTAGTGGTTTCTTTCCTATTTGTACAACTGTACTTTTAGACTTGTTTTTGTCATTGAATTTTTATATCTTCTTTTCCATTTGGTCAATTCTATTTTTTTAAGCAGTTGTTTTCTTTTCCCAAACTGTTGACTGTTTTTTCATAATTCTTTTGCATCACTCTCATTTCTTTCTCCATTTTCTCTTCTACCTTTTTCATTTGATTTTCAAGCTCCATTTTGAGCTGTTCTGTGAGTCTGGGTTTGAGATCACTTCCCAATTTTCTTTGGGGTTTTGCCCATAATTTTTTGATGTCCTTTTTTGAGTTTATCTTGTTCTTCTCTATCACCATAATACATTTCTACACTGAGATTGTTTTATTTGTTGTTGGTTTTTGCTCATCTTTTGGGGGCCTGTTCCCTTTCTTTTACATTTGATCTCTGCTCCAGGGTGGAAGGGACACTGTCTCATGTTTCTTGTGCTAGGATTGCAGACCCTGACTGTTTACCTGGAATGTCCTCATGCTGAGACCTACAGACAATGGTCATGTTGAGCTGCATTAAGGGAGTGAGATGGGGTAACTGGTTCTGCTGGAAGTTGTAGTGGTCTGCCAGTTTATCTGGTGCTGATCTGGGGTCCTAGTGCTGGTGTCTTAAGTGTGTTGAAGCCAGATGGGTGTTTCTGATCTTCCCCTGGGATACACTGAAGCATGTGGTGGTCTGGTTGCTGAAGATGTCTATTTGCCAGGCACTATTCTGAGGCATGTGGCCATTTTCAGAACTGGAGTTTGTTCAGTCTCCTGGTTATATTGAATCACACGGGAGATCCTAGTGTTGGCATTTGTCTGCTCCATCACATTGGGGAGGAGGGGCTTGCTGCTGGCTTGTTAGGATGCCTCCAGCCCTGGACTGCACTTTCCTTTAATGGTGTGAGAGTGGCATTTATTGTCAATTTTCCAAGTTTCTTGGGTTCAAAGACTGTTTCAACCTGTCTTTCTTCTGGTTCTCTTCTTCCAGGATTTGTTTTGGGTACTATTTTATGGTTGTTTGGAGGTAAATTTGGGTATACAACCATTTACTGCTTACTATGCCATCTTGGATTCTGGATATCATAGTTTCAATGGAGTTTTAAAATCACCTATGGTTGAGAATGTTGTAGTAGTTTTCCCTATTTGAGTATAAATTGTATGATAATGCCTCTGAGGTCCCTTTCCAATCTCCAATACTGTGATTGTCTGATAAGATGACTGCTAAAAACTGTCTGGTTCTTTAATTTTATAATTCTATACTATTCACAGTAACCTATGGTACATTTTGTAACAATCCTGTTACATATATATATATGTATATATATATATATATATATATATATATACATATATATATATATAAGAGATATGTGTTCTTCCTGCCCTTATAGAGTATCTCAAATCTCGGATAAGAAAATCAAAGCTATCCATAGCCATATGAAAAACTGCTTGAAATAATTACTGATTAGAGAAATGCAAATTAAAGTATCTTTGAGATAATACCTCATACCTCTCAGATTGGTAAATATAACAGAAAGGATAATGATCAATGTTGGAGGGGATGTGGGAAATATGGGAGACTAATACATTGTTGTTGGAGATGTGAACTGATCCAACCTTTCTGGAGAGCAATTTGGAATTATGCCCAAAAGTCAATAAAAATGTGCATACCCTTTAATCCAACAATACAACTCCTGGGTGGTACTCCTGAAGAGATCATGAAAAAGGATAAAAATCCCATATGTACAAAAATATTTATAGCAGCTCTGTTTGTAGTGGCAAATATATGTGTGCTGGAACACTATTGTTCTATAAGAACTCATGAGGGATGGGATTTCAGAAAAGCCTGAAAAGCCTTGATGTTAAGTGAAAGGAGCAGAATGAGAAGAACATTATACTCACTAACAACAACATGGGGTGATGACCAACCTTGAAGGACTTGTTCACTATATCAGTGATATTATCAGGGATAATTTTAGGGGACCTGTGATGAAGAAAAGGAACTCTAGAGTTTAAACGATGACCAAAGCTTATTATCTTCAATTTTTAAAAAGTTGTCATATATTACATAATTTTACACTCTTTAATGTTTTCTTTCTTCCTTCTGGATCTGATTCTTCTCTCACAACACATTCAGATTTGATCTATGCATAACATGGATGCAAATGTAAAGACCATATGAGATTACCTTCTATTGGGGGGGTGGGGGGAGAGAAGGAAAGGAGGTAGAAAAATTGTAATACTCAAAACATTATTTATATAATAATAAAAAATAAAGAAAATTATAGGCTCAGTAGTGCCAGAAAGAGGAGAATAAAATTGTATCAAGTATGATGATGGTGTAGAGTTGAGTGTTGATAGAAGTAAGTATAGTTGTCTAATTAGCTTGTTATCTTTATGTTTGTTCTCACATAAATGTGAAAATATTTTGGGGGGGTTATTAAATTTAGACATCTAATAGTGTTTAAAGCTTTAGAAACCATATAAAATGATTTAATCTTATTTGAAATATGTGGGTTTTCCTCAAAATTATTTATTTATGTAAACTTGTTTAAATTTTAGAGGATTATGTATACAATTTCCTTGATGGTATCTTTGACTCTTGTCCCAACCCAGGGTTCCCTCTAGGAACATCGGAATTAGGTTTTTCATTCTCTCTTCTGCAAGTACTCAGACTAATAAAATGTTGAATAAAGGAACTCTGTCATCCTCAGGGATCTATATAGTCTTGCACAAATGAATACTGTGCTAGGATAATTTCTCCTACCAGGTTGCACAATTTGGGGGGGGGGGGAAGTGTTGTTAGAAAGTCAAGCAACTCTTCTCCACTGGTACTCTCTCTAGCTTCCAAGGGACTTGATGAAGTCTGAACAGTCATCTAGATTTATATTGGCCTGGGTTATTTCACCCTATAATGTAGTGATCCAACTGCCAAGGACCATTGCATCCTTGAGACAGTATTGTCCTGGGAGAGGACTTATTCACAAGGATAGACTTGGGCATTTGTGGATAGTTATACACTACACCCTAGTAGATCTCATCTACCCTTCAGACTTAATACTTGTACTTCACAGTACCAAAGACTGTATAGTTCCATGTTTCAAATTCATGTTGAAGTTATTTCTTTTTTATATTAATCTTTTGTCTTGCAACAATACAGAACAGTAGTTTCCACCTATCATTCTTCTACAAAGTTTTGAATTCTACAATTTTTTCTCCCATCCTCCCTTCCCTTTTCCCACCCCCAGCCCACAGAAGGCAGTCTGATAATCTTTACATTGTTTCCATTGATCAAAATTGAATGTGTTAAGGGTGCCTAGGTGGTGCAGTGGATAGAGCACTGGCCCTAGAGTCAATGGTACCTGAAAATTTATTGTGTTGAAAGAAAAATCATATCTTTGAGGAAAAAATAAAATATTAGAGATAGAAAAATTATGTAGTGCATAAGACAACTTTTTAAAAAAACAAAGATAATAGTCTTTGGTCTTTGTTTAATCTCCACAGTTCTTTCTCTGGATACAGATGATATTCTCCATTGCAGATACCCCAAAATTGTGTCTGATTGCTGCACTGATGGAATGAGTAAGTCCATTAAGTTTGATCATCATCTCCTTGTAGCTGTTATGGTGTACAATGTTCTTCTGGTTCTTCTCGTTTTGCTCAGCATCAGTTCATGCAAGTCTTTCCAGGCTTCTCTGAAATCTCATTGTTCCAGGTTTCTAATAGGACAGTAGTGTTCCACAACGTGCATATACCACAATTTGTTCAGCCATTCCCCAGTTGAAGGACATTCATTTAATTTCCAATTTTTTGCTACCACAAACAGAGCTTCTATGAATATTTTTGTACAAGTGATGTTTTTACCCTTTTTCATGATTTCTTCAGGGCACAGACCCAGTAGTGGTATTGCTGGGTCAAAGGATATGCACATTTTTATTGCCCTTTGGGCATAATTCCAAATTTCTCTCCAGAAAGATTGGATCAGTTCACAGCTCCATCAACAGTGGATTAGTGTCCCAGATTTCCCAACATTGATCATTGTCCTTTCTGGTCATATTGGCCAATCTGAGAGGTGTGAGGCGGTAACTTAGAGATACTTTAATTTCATTTCTCTAATCAGTAATGATTTAGAGCATTTTGTTCATATGACACTGGTTAGCTTTGATTTCTTCATCTATTAATTGCCTTTGCATATCCTTTGACCATTTGTCAATTGGGGAATGGCTAGTTTTTTATAAATTTGACTCAGTTCTCTGTATATTTTAGAAATTAGTCCTTTATCAGAAATACTAGTTGCAAAAATTGTTTCCCAATTTACTACATTTCTTTTGATCTTGATTACAGTTGTTTTGTTTGTTCAATAGCTGTTTAATTTAATGTAATCAACATTATACAGTTTGTTTCTAATGTTGTTCTCCATCTCTTCCTTGGTCATAAACTGCTTCCCTTTCCATGGATCTGATAGCTAAACTATTCATGATCTCCTAGTTTGTCTTTTATGTCTAAATCCTACACCCATTTTGATCTTATCTTGGGATAGGGTAAGAGATGTTGGTCTAATCCAAGTTTTTGCCATACTAACTTCCAATTTTCCCATTTTTTTAATTGAAAAGAGGATTCTTATCCCAGAAGCTGGACTCTTTGGGTTTATCAAACAAGAGATTACTGTAATCATTACCTGCTGTCTTTTTTTTGCCTACTCTATTCCACTGATCCATCACTCTATTTCTTAGCCAGTACCAGACAGTTTTGATGGCTGATGCTTTATAATATAATTTTAAATCTGGTAAGACTAAGCTACCTTCTTTTGTACTTTTTCCCCCATTAAATTCCTTGATATTCTTGACTTTTTGTTTCTCCATATGAATTTAATTACATTTTTTTCTAACTCATTAAAATAATTTTTTGGAAGTTTGATTGGTAAGGCACTAAATAAGTAGTTTAGGTAGAATCGACATTTTTATTATTTTAAATCAGCCTATACAAGAGCAATTGATATTTGCCCAGTTATTTAAATCTAATTTTATTTGTGTGAAAAGTGTTATATCATTGTTTTCATAGAATTTCGGGGTCTGTCTTGGCAGGTAGACTCCCAAGTATTTTATATTGTCTGAAGTTACTTTAAAAGGGTTTTTCTTTCTAGCTCTTGCTGCAGTATCTTACTAGTAATATTTAGAAATGCTGAGGATTTATATGAGTTTATTTTATATCCTGTGACTTTGCTAAAGTTACTAATTGTTTCTAGTAGTTTTTTAGATTATTTTTAGGATGCTCTAGGTATACCATCATGTTATCTGCAAAAAGTGAGTTTTGTTTCGTCCTTTCCAATTCCAATTCCTTTAATTTCTTTTTCTTCTCTTATTGCTGAAGCTAACATTTCTAATACAATATTGAATAATAGTGGTGATAATGGGTATCCTTGTTTCAATCCTGATCTTATTGGGAATGCCTCTAGCTTATCCCTTTGTATATAATACTTGCTGATGGTTTCAGATAGATACTGCTAATTATTCTAAGGAACAATGCATTTATTCCTGTTATCTCTGGGGTTTTTTTAAGTAGGAATGGGGGTGCTGTATTTTGTTAAATGTTTTTTCAGCATCTATTGAGATAGTCATATTGTTTCTTTTAGATTCGTTATTGACATAGTCAATTATACTAAGTCAATTATACTAAGTTTTCCTAATATTGAATTCCTGGGATAAATCCTGCTTGATCATAGTGTATTATCTTAGTGATAACTTGCTGTAATCACTTAGCTAAGATTTTATTTAAGATTCTTGCATCCATATTCATTAGGGAAATTGGTCTATAATTTTCCTTCTCTGTTTTGACTCTTCCTGGTTTAGGTATCAGCACCATATTGGTGTGATAGAAGGGGTTAGGCAGAGTTCTGTCTTCACCTGTTTTTCCAAAATGTTTATATAGAATTAGAACCAATTGTTCCTTAAATCTTTGATAGAATTCACTTGTCAATACATCGGGCCCTGGAGATTTTTTCTTAGGGAGTTCAGTGATAGCTTATTGAATTTCTTTTTCTGAGATAGGATTATTTAGGTATTTAATTTCCTCTGCATTTAACCTGGGAAATTTATATTTTTGTAAATATTCATCCATTTCACTTAGTTTATCAAATTTATTGGCATACAGTTGGGCAAAATAGTTCTGAATTATTCATTTAATTTCCTCCTCATTGGTGGCAAGTTCACCTTTTTCATTTATAATACCAGTCATTTGGTTTTCTTCTTTCTTTTTTTGAAATCAAATTAACTGGGAGTGGCTAGGTGGTTCATTGGCTAGATAGAGCACCAGCCCTGGAGTCAGGAATATCTGAATTCAAATCGGGCCCCAGACACTTAATAATTACCTAACTGTGTGGCCTTGGGCAAGCCACTTAACCCCATTGCCTTGCCAAAAAACCCTTAAAAAAACAAAGAATACATCAAATTAACCAAAGACTTGTCAATTTTATTGGTTTTTTCATAAAACAAACTCTTGGCTTTATTAGTTCAATATATTTCTTGCTTTTGATTTTATTATTTTCTCCTTTAATTTTTAAAATTTCAAATTTGGTATTTGATTTGTTCTTTCTCTGTTTTTTAGTTGTATGCTTAGTTCATTGATTCCCTCTTTCTCTAATTTATTCATGTAAACATTTAAAGATATAATATATCCCCTGACAACTGCCTTGGCTGTATCCCATACATTTTAGTATTTTTTCTCATTATTGTCATTATCTAGGATGAAATCTTTAATTCTATATATAATTTGTTGTTTGATCCACTCATTCTTTAAAATGAGATTATTTAGTTTCCAATTAGATTTAAGTTTATCTCTCCATGGCCCATTATTGCATGTGATTTTTATTGCATTATAATCTGAGAAGGAAGTATTTACTATTTCTGCCTTTCTACATTTGATTATTAGGCTTTTATGCCTTAGTATGATCAGTTTTGTGTTAATTCCATGTTGTGCAGGAACAAAAGCATATTCCTTTTTAACCCCGTTCAATTTTCTCCAAAGATCTGTCATGTTTTCTAACACTCTATTTAACTCCTAAATTTCATTCTTGTTTGTTTTATTGTTAGATTTATCTAAATCTGAGAGAGGGAGGTTGATGTCTGATGCAGTAGAGTTTTGCTATCTATGTCTTCCTGTAACTCATTCAGCTTCTTCTCTAAGAATTTGGATGCTATATCACTTGGTACATACATATTTAGTATTGAAATTGCTTCATTGTCTATGGTACCTTTTAGGAAGATACAGTTTCCTTCCTTCTCTTTTCTAATAAGATCTATTTTTGCATCTGCTTTGAGATAAGAATTGCTATCCCTGCCTTTTTCACTTCAGCTGAAGTAAAACATATTCTACTCCAACCTTTTTCTTTCACTCTATATGTATCTCTCTGCTTCAAATGAATTTCTTGTAAGCAGCGTATTGTAGGATTCTGGTTTTTAATGAATTCTGCTATTCATTTATATTTTATGGGAGAGTTCATCCCATTCACATTCAGAGCTATAATTTCTAACTATTGCCCTCCAAGCTACCTTTCCTCTATTTGTTTTTCCTCCTTTTTTTTTACCTTATCCATATTCTCCAGTATTTTGCTTCTGTATTCCTTCAGTGTTTTTGCCCCCTTATATCCAACCACCCTCCCCTTTCTTTTCTCTTTCTCTTTACTCCTTCCTTCCTTTCTTTCCTTCTGTTAGTTCCTCTTTACCTCTCCCCTCCCTTTCCCCTTCTAATACTTGAAAGGTAAGATAAGTTTCTTAACTCAGCTGAGTGTGTGTGTGTGTGTGTGTGTGTGTGTGTGTGTGTGTGTGTGTGTTAATCTTTATTTAAGCCAAATATGATGAAAATAAGATTCAGGTGGTTCTTACCTCCTCCATTGCAATAGGTCCTTTGTACCTCTTTATGTAATGTGATTTACCTCATTCAATCTCCTCCATTCTCCCATTTCTTTACTGCCCCCCCTCTTTTGAAGGAGATATTGTTTTTCAAATTATTCTATCAGAGTTACGGACAAGTCATGAGTGTCCATTATTTCTAGCTAAGTATATTCTCTCTCATAGTGCTATAATTCTCAAGAGATATGATAATCTTTCTCCCAGGTGGGGATACAGCCAGTTTCATCTTATTAGATAGCAGTTTTTTTTTCCTTTTCCCTTTTATACCTTTACATGTATCTCTTGAATCTCCTCTTTTAAGTCCAAATTTTCTATTTAGCTCTGGTCTTTCCATCAAAAAAAGTTGGAAGTCTCCTAATTCATTAAATGTCTATCTCATCCACCTGGAAGAGAAGACTGCATTCCAAGTTCCCTTGCTCTTCAAAATAGTGTATTCCAAGCTCTTTGATACCTTAATATTGATGCAGCCAGGTACTGTGTAATCCTTGGTATTTAAATTCTTTCTGGCTGCTTGCAGAATTTTCTCTTTTAGGTCTGGAATTTGGCCACAATATTCCTTGGTGTTTTCATTTTAGGATTCCTTTGAGGAAGGGATAGATGTATTCTTTTTTTTTTTAGGTTTTTGTTTTTTGCAAGGCAAATGGGGTTAAGTGGCTTGCCCAAGGCCACACAGCTAGGTAATTATTAAGTGTCTGAGACTGGATTTGAACCCAGGTACTCCTGACTCCTGGGCCAGTGCTTTATCCACTATGCCACCTAGCCACCCCGGATGTATTCTTTCAATAATTATTTTGTCCTCTGTTTCCATGTTAGCAAGGCAATTATCCTTCACTAAATACTAAACTATCACTCCAGGATTTTTTTATACTCAATGTTTTCAGGAAGCCCAATGATTCCTAAGTTGTCTCTTCTGACTCTATTTTCTAGGTAAGTTGTTTTGTTGATGAGGTATTTTATGTTTTCTTTTCTTTTTTTGATTTTTTGGTTTTAACAGATTTTTTTTATCTCATGAAGTCATTAGTTTCTACAGATTCTATTTTTTTTTAGAGAAGAAAATTTTCTTCATTTACCTTTTACAACTCCTTTTCCAATTGTTCAATTCTATTTTTGAAGGAGTTTTCCATTTGTCCAATTGTGGTTTTGAGATAATTATTTTCTTTTTGCACTTGTCCAATTGTATTGTCCAAGGATTTCTTTTCTTGTTGCAAAGTGTTGATTTTCTTGTGCAAGGTGTTAATTTTCTCTTGTGCTTCTTTTCCCAGTTTTCCATTGATTTTTAAACTCCTTTCAATGGACCGCCTCACTGACTTTTCTTCATTCTCCTGGGATCTTGTGGTGAGGGAGGGGCCGGTCCACAGACCTTTGGTGCTGAAATCCCTAGAGGCTCAGCTCCCTGAATTTAGTAACTCCAAGTGGTCTGGTCAGTAGGACATGCTAGACACTTTCTCTGGATTATCTCTGGTCCAGATTTGTGGACCACTCCCTAGGCCTGGACAGGGGGGATGCAGCACGGTCTGGATTATCCTTGAACAATGTGGGCTGGCCTCAGGCTAATAGTTAATTTAGTTATTCTTCACTCAGTATTGAGAGAGATTTACTGCCCACACCTGAGCCTCAGGGGATTGGGCAGGGTTGTTATGAGTTTGTTCTGGGAAGAGTCACTCTCTCCCTAGGAATGATGGGGAGAGGATTCAAATGGAAACACAGTGATTCTGCTGAAAATGGGAGGCTTGAGGACCTGGTCTTTCAGAGCAGATGAGCTGACCAGATCCATATCTAGCTTCACTCTGGAACTCTCCTGCATGCAGCCAAAGCTTCTGCAGCTGCTCTCAGGTTAGTCCCAGGTTTCACCCAGACATCCCTGTGCTGGCTCTCTGCTTTCTGTCCCTGCCTCACCCACTCTCCACCAAGACAGAGATTGTTGGCAGATGTTCTCCTAGATTCTTTTTGGAACCAAATTCTATTAAGTGGTTTGATTCATATTAGTTCTGAGGGAAATCCAGGAGACCTTAGCATAGTGTCTGGTTTCTCTCTGCCATCTTTGCCAGAAGTCTGAAGTTATTTCTTGACCTGATCATTTTTCCCCTTTGAATCCCCATTTAGTGAAAGATTCTTTCCTATTGGGGGTTCAAGTATATGCTTTAATCTACTTCCAGATCCTAACGTGTGAATCTGTTTCATATCTGTCTCTATCTTCATGTCTATCTGCTTTTTTTCTCTCCTTGGTGGCCACATCTATATAAATCCTTCTCTTCTTTATTCAGGGTCAAAGCCAAGAATATAGCTCAAGTGTGTGACATTTTGTCTTTGCCAGAACAAAGACCTCAAGATATGGTAAATTTATACTTCATCTAGGAAATTCATGTCTTGTCAAAGAGTTTCAAGGAGAGGAACTAGATGATACTTAGATATACTCACAATATACAGAGGTTTAGAAAAGTTAATTTATTTACCCTAACATTACCATTTCCAGAATTCAAATACAAGTCTTTTGACTCCATATCCAAGGTTCATTCCTTTTGATGTCATATTGAGTTTAGAATGATTTTCCATGACAGATAGCCTACTATATGACTACAGTAAAGAAAACTTTTTAGTTGAAAAGCAAAATTAATATTCTATGTTAACTGCTTAATACATATACATCCAGGCAGTTAGTCTTTATAACTAGAGTATCTATGAGTGACTTTGGTTTCATTTATTTTTATTCATCTTCATATTTTCTTTCAAAGTGTGTGAATTAATTTGAATTGTGATTTGGAAGATATGTAAGTTATCTCCTGGAATATACAAAACATACCAAACATTGTAAACCTATTCTATGTCTAGTCATTCATTCTGGAGTTGCTTTTCACTTGGTTACTTGCCTAACTAGAGAACTTTAGAATAATTGGATTGCAAGGATGATACATTTTAATACCCCAACTTCCTAACTATCTCCTTGTATGCATCAGTGTGCATACAAGAAATGTCTTCAAAACCAGTAATAGTGAGAACTAGCATGACTTCATATCTGATTGCAAGTACACATGACAGTATAATTGCCAATCAGTCCAGGAGGAGATTAAGTTCATAGGCACATTCATGTCACTTGGGTACCACCTTGGAATTATTCTAAACTAAGGCGGCTTAGGCACTCACTTGGGTCTCCAGGGTCTGTGCCACTTAGCCTGGCTAGTCAATCTTCCTTGGGTATCACAGAGAGTCCAAGACATGTTTTCATCCGAGCACTGTGCTCTCTCTTCCCGAGCTCTTGGAGTCCTGCTGAGTCAATGGAGCCCCAATCAGTGGGCTAGCTCTGATGCTGCCCCTTCACAAGATTGCTGAGGAAAGCCAAAACGGCCTCAGGATTGTTAATGAGCTCATCGGCTGGGGGCTTTCAATGTGAGCCTAGTGAGCTCATGTCTGCAGTGTCTGAGCTTTCTTTCTTGAACATGCAACGAATGGATTAGTTGCTTAAATTGCAAATTCAAAGATGCTTATAAATGGCAACTCCAAAATGAATGCCTGGCCATAGAATAGGTTTACAAAGTTGGGTATATTTTGTATATTTCAGGAGATAACTTACATTTCTTCTAAAAAAAGTTCAAGTTAATTCACACACCTTGAAAGAAAATATGAAAATGATTAAAAAAGAAATGAAACCAGAACCCACTTAGATAACAAACAATCCTCTATCCAAGAGACTAAACATTTAACAGATTCATAGAGTCAGCATTTCAAAAATAAATAATTTGGATATTAAAACCCTAATGCTATCTCTTACTTTGGTGAACACAAATTTGTGATTTACAGGTTGCTGGAAATAGAGGGCAATGATTAGCCCCCAGCCCCACTGCAGTACATCTCTACACCTGTATTTTCTAGAGATTTCTTTTCACATGATTGTTATGGCTGTTTAATTCTGGATTGTTAAGGAAAATGAACCATTAAATCAAAGGGTGTGGAGAGGAGAGAAGAAGAGAGAGAGAAAGAGGGGAGAGTAGGGGAGAGGAGAATAAAAGAGAGGATGTAGAGAAGGGGAGAGAGGAGAATTTATAAGCCAAAAAAACAACTATAAAGGAAACTGAGCTAAGTGTCTTCATTTCTAGACTTTTTTTTAGGAAGAGACCTAGGGAGGTTAAAGGAGATAAACAATACAATTCAAATACATTGGTTAATAAGAAGGAAGGAAAGAAAGAGAGGAAAAAAAGAGAAAGAAGACAGAGAGAAAGAAGAGAGAAATAAAGAGAGAGAATGAAGAAGAAAAGAAAGAGAAAGAAGAGAGAGAGAGGGAAGAAAGAAGAAAAGAGGAAGGAAGAAAGAAATCTTTAAAAAAAGTTTGCCAGTTATAATATGACAAGAGATAGACCAACATGATCAAATGCCTCCTGGTTGGCCATTTAAGTATGAATTTGGTGGCATTGAATTTGTAATGCAACCAGGATTCTATTACTATTGAGTGTTAATTATTCAGCATTCCATATATTCTCCATATGTAAGAAAATAGAAAGCAAGCAATCTCAGCTTTATAAGAGTTAGAACCTACTTAAGGTATTCATCATGTTCTACTGTAAAAGCTTTTAAATTTTACATACATCTATGATTTTTTTCAGAGGTAGAAATTCCTTACAATCAGGTACACAGAAATTGATTCTGATTAGGACATTAATGTTAATGAGATACCTACAGCATATGGGGATTAAATGACTTACCCAGGGTTACATCACTAGCAAGGTCAGACGTGGGATTTCTGCCCAGGTCTTCCTGACCTCAAGTCTAACATTCTATCTAATAACCCACATTGCCTTAGTTTAATTTTTATCTGTCTTAGCTTCATCCTCTGTGAAAAATAAATCATTCTTTCCTAGAGAAATTTTTCCAATTACATGCTATGAACATTTTTCAACATTCATCCACATGCATATTTATATTTTGCACCATTTTTGTCCACCCTTCCTTTCCACTCCCCCACTTCCCTTAGTGGTGAACAGTCTAGTGAACATTGTACTTGTACATTTGTGTTTAACATTCTTAAATATTAGTCATTTTCTGCATGCAGAATTAGGACTAAGGGAAAAGAAAGAAAAAACAATGGATTTGAAAGTAAAAACAAAAGAGAAATTTTTAAAAATAAATATAGTGTTCTTTCAGATCTATAGTTTTGTTTTGATTTGATTTTTTCCTTCATCTGAATGTGGATGGCATTTTCCTTTTTCTTTTTTTTTTAAATTTATTTTTATTAAAGATATTATTTGAGTTTTACAATTTCCCCCCCAATCTTGCTTCCCTCTCCACACCCCACCATGGAAAGCACTGTGTCACTCTTTACTTTGTTTCCATGTTGTACCTTGATCCAAATTGGGTGTAATGAGAGAGAAATCATATCCTTAAAGAAGAGAAGAGAAGTCTAAGACGTAACAAGATCAGACAATAAGATATCTGTTGTTTTCTAAATTAAAGGGAATAGTCCTTGAACTTTGTTCAAACTCCACAGCTCCTTATCTGGATACAGATGGCACTCTCCTTTGCAGACAGCCCCAAATTGTTCCCCGATTGTTGCACTGATGGAATGAGTGAGTCCTTCAAGGTTGAACATTACTCCCATGTTGCTGTTGGGGTGTACATACCACAGTTTGCTAAGCCATTGCCCAATTGAAGGACATTTACTTGATTTTTAATCCTTTGCCACCTCAAACAGGGCTGCTATAAGTATTTTAGTACATATTATGTTTTTACCCTTTTTTCATCATCTCTTCAGGGTATAGACCCAGCAGTGGTATTGCTGGGTCAAAGGGTATGCACATTTTTGTTGCCCTTTGGGCATAGTTCCAAATAGCTCTCCAGAATGGTTGGATGAGTTCACAGCTCCACCAACAGTGTAATAGTGTCCCATATTTCCCACAACCCTTCCAACAATGATTATTATCCTTCCTGGTCATATTGGCCAATCTGAGAGGTGTGAAGTAATATCTCAGAAAAGCTTTAATTTGCATTTCTCTAATAAGTAATGATTTTAGAGCATTTTTTCATATGGCTATGGATTGCTTTGATCTCCTCGTCTGTAAATTGCCTTTGCATATCCTTTGACCATTTTTCAATTGCGGAATGGCTTTTTGTTTTAAAAATATGACTCAGTTTTCTGT
Organism: Macrotis lagotis; assembly: GCF_037893015.1. Lineage (NCBI taxonomy): Eukaryota > Metazoa > Chordata > Mammalia > Peramelemorphia > Peramelidae > Macrotis > Macrotis lagotis. The sequence goes on from NC_133663.1 coordinate 183,652,793, forward strand.
ATATTTTAGAAATGAGTCCTTTGTCAGAATCATTAGTTGTAAAGATTGTTTCCCAATTTACTACATTTCTTTTGATCTTGGTTACATTGGTTTTATCTGTGCAAAAGCTTTTTAATTTAATGTAATCGAAATCATCTACCTGGTTTTTGGTGATGTTCTCCAACTCTTCCTTAGTCATAAACTGCTGCCCTTTCCATAGATCTGACAGGTAAACTAGTCCTTGATCTTCTAATTTGCTTATAATATTGTTTTTTATGTCTATGTCCTGTAACCATTTGGATTTTATCTTGGTAAAGGGTGTGAGGTATTGGTCTAATCTAAGTTTCTTCCATACTAACTTCCAATTTTCCCAGCAATTTTTATCAAAGAGGGAGTTTTTATCCCAATGGTTGGACTCTTTGGGTTTATCAAACAGCAGATTACTATAATCATTTCCTGCTTTTACACCTAGTCTATTCTACTGGTCCACCACTCTATTTCTTAGCCAATACCAAACAGTTTTGATGACTGATGCTTTTAGATCAGGTAGGACTAAGCCACCTTCTTTTGCACTTTTTTAAATTAAGCTCCTGACAATTCTTGACTTTTTATTTCTCCATATGAATTTACTTACAATTTTTTTCTAACTCATTAAAGTAATTTTTTGGAATTTTGATTGGTAGGGAACTAAACAGATAGTTTAGTTTTGGTAGAATTGTCATTTTTATTATATTAGCTCTACCAATCCATGAGAAGTTGATATTTGCCCAGTTATTTAAATCTGATTTAATTTGTGTGAGAAGTGTTTTATAATTGGTTTCAAAAAGATTCTGAGTTTGTCTTGGCAAATAGACTCCCAAGTATTTTTATATTGTCTGAGGCTACTTTGATTGGGATTTCTCTTTCTAGCTCTTCCTGCTGTTTCTTGCTAGACATATATATAGAAAAGTTGAGGATTTATGAGGGTTTATTTTATAACCTGCAACTTTGCTAAAATTGCTAATTGTTTCCAGTAGTTTTTTAGATGATTTCTTGGGATTTTCTAGGTAGAGCATCATGTCATCTGCAAAGAGTGAGAGTTTTGTCTCTTCCTTCCCAATTCTAATTCCTTCAATTTCTTTTTCTTCTCTAATTGCTGAAGCTAACATTTCTAATACAATATTGAATAGCACTGGTGATAATGAGCACCCTTGTTTCACCCCTGATCTTATTGGGAATGCCTCTAGCCTCTCCCCGTTGAATATAATGCTTGTTGATGGTTTCAGGTGCATACTGCTAATTATTTTAAGGAACAGTCCATTTATTCCTACACTCTCTAGTGTTTTTAATAGGAATGGGTGCTGTATTTTGTCAAAAGCTTTTTCAGCATATATTGATATGATCATATGATTTCTGATAGGTTTGTTGTTGATATAATTGAGTATACTAACAGTTTTCCTAATATTGAAACAACCCTTCATTCCTGGAATAAAGCCTACTTAATCATAATTTATTATCCCAGTGATAACTTGTAATCATTTTGCTAAGATTTTATTTAAGATCTTTGCATCTATATTCATCAGGAAATAGGTCTATAATTTTCTTTCTCTGTTTTAACTCTTCCTGGTTTAGGTAACAGTACCATATTGATTTCATAGAAAGAGTTAAGCCGAGTTCCATCTTTCCTTATTTTTCCAAAGAGTTTATATAGAATTGGAACCAATTGTTTCTTAAACGTTTGGTAGAATTCACCTGCGAATCCATAAGGCCCTGGAGATTTTTTTTTTTTAGGGAGTTCAATGATGGCTTGTTGAGTTTCTTTTTCTGAGATAGGGTTCTTTAGGTATTTAATCTCTTCTTCATTTTACCTGGGCTACTTATATTTATGTAAATATTCATCCATTTCACTTAGATTATCAAATTTATTGGCATAGAGTTGGGCAAAATAATTTCGAATTATTACTTTAATTTCCTCCTCATTGGTGGTGAGTTCACCTTTTTCATTTATGATACTAGCAATTTGGTTTTCTTCTTTCTTTTTCTTAATGAAGTTGACCAGAGGTTTATCAATTTTATTGGTTTTTTCATAATACCAACTTTTGGTTTTATTTATTAATTCAATAGTTTTTTTGCTTTCGATTTTATTAATTTCTCCTTTAATTTTTTTTCTTTTAAATTTATTTTTTTATTCTCATTTTGTACAAATGTTTTTTTACATTAATAAAATATTCTTGTTTACAAGTAAACAAAATGCCCCTCCTCTTCCCCCATGAATATAGATAGACTTGTTTGGGTGAAAAAAGTAAAGGGGAGAGGAAAAAAATTAAAATAAAAAAATGATAATAGTAATAATTGTAGGTATGGCCAGGTGGCGCAATGGATGAAGCAACACCCCTGGAGCTACGAGCACCTGAGTCCACATCCAGCCTCGTAAACCCAAAAATCACCCAGCCGTGTGACATGCAAGCCACCCGATCCCCACTGCCCTGCAAAAACCGAAAAAAAAGAAAGAAAAAAAAGACCCAAAATAAAATAAAATAGTAATAATAGTAGGGGTGGCTGGGTGGCAGACAGAGCATTGGCCCTTGAGCCAGGAGCACCTGTGTCCAAATCCAGCCCCAGACACCCAAAGATCATCCCACTATGTGGCCCCAGGCAGGCCATCCAGCCCTACTTGCCCTGCACTCTCCCCCAAATAATCATAACAAAAAATGTGCTTGAGTCTTTGTTCCAACACCAACAACTCTGTCATGGGTGGATCTCATTCTTTATGATAAGTCCATCACAAAAGTTATTTCCATATTTTTCCAATGTTGCCATTGTTGATCGCAACTCCCTCCTTTCTTATTTTTCCACTGCCATGTACTCTATTTTCTCTCTCCTTTCACTATGACTCTGCTGTAGGGTAGCTGAGTGGTGCAGCAGACAGATCCCTGGTCCCGGGGCCAAGAAGCCCTGAGCCCCCATACCACCCCTTAGGCCCAGAATCCACCTGGCCCTGTGGTCCTGGGCAGGCCTTCCATTCCCAGCCCCTTGCAAGAAGTAAGAAAGAATATGTGTTATATCTGGCCACTCTCCCACCATGGTCCATCCTCTCCTCCTTTATTCACATCCCCACCCCTTCCCCCTGCTCCCCCCTCCTTCTTACTCCAGATGTCTATACCCCATTGAGTATATTTGCTGTTTCCTCTCCTAGCCATCTCTGATGAGAGCAAAGTTTCCCTCATTCCCCCTTGCCTCTCCCCTTCCATATCATTGCAATAGCTCATTGTAATAAAAAAAAAATCTTATGCGAAATATCTTGGACTATTCCCTCTCTCCTTTTTCTTTCTCCCATTCCATTTCCCTTTTGTTTTTCTATTGACTCCATTTTTACACCATATTTTATCTTCGAATTCAGCTTTCTCCTGTGCTTCAACTATAAAAGCTACCTGCTCTATTAACTGAGAAGGTTCATATGAGTATTATCAGTGTCATTTTTCTATGCAGGAATACATGCAGTTCATCCTCATTAAGTCCCTCATATTTCCCCCCTCTCCTCTAATCTCCATACTTCTCCTGAGTCCTGTATCTGAAGATCAAACCTTCTGTTCAGCTCTGGCCATTCCAAAAGGAACCTTTGAAATTCCCCTGGTTCATTGAAAGCCCATCTTTTTCCCTGGAAGAGAACATTCAGCCTTGTTGGGTAGTTCATTCTTGGCTGCATTCTAAGCTCTCTTGCCTTCTGGTATATTGTATTCCAAGCCCTACAAGCTTCCAATGTAGCTGCTGCTAAGTCCTGTGTGATCCTGACTGCAGCTCCACGATATTTGAATTGTGTCCTTCTGGCTGCTTGTAATATTTTCTCTTTGACTTGGGAGTTCTGGAACTTGGCTATAATATTCCTAGGGGTTGGTTTTTTGGGATCTCTTTCTCTGGGGGATCGGTGGATTCTCTCCATTTCTATTTTGCCCTCTGCTTCTAGAATATCAGGGCAATTTTCCTGTAGTAATTCTTTGAAAATGATGTCAAGGCTCTTTTCCTGATCATGACTTTCAGGTATTCCAATAATTTTTAAATTATCTTTCCTAAGTCTGTTTTCCATATCAGTTGTTTTTTCAATGAGATATTTCACATTTTCTTCTAATTTTTCATTTTTTTGGTTTTGAAGTATTGATTCCTGATTTCTGTTAAATTCCTCAATCTCCCTGAATTCTATTCTTTGTCTGAAGGATTTGTTCTCCTCAGAGAGTTTTCTTATCTCTTTTTCCATCTGGCCAATTTTGCTTTTTAAAGCATTCTTCTCCTCAATAATTTTTTGAACTGTTCTATCCATTTGACCTAAGCTAGTTTTTAGCGGGCTATTATCTTCAGCATTTTTTTGGATTTCCTTGACTAAGCTACTGACTTCATTTTCATGTTTTTTCCTGCATCTCTCTCCTTTTTTTCCCCAGTTTTTCTTCCAACTCCCTCATTTGATTTTCAAAGTCTTTTTTGAGCTCTATCATAGCCTGAGCCCAATTTCTGTTTTTCTTGGAGTCTTTAGATGCAGGAGCTTGTGCTTCCTCATCTTCAGACTGAGTATTTTGGTCCTTCTTGGGCTCATTTGCAAAATATTTCTCAATAGTCTTCTTTTTGTTTCTCTGCTTGCTCATTTTCCCAGCCTGGGCCTGGTTTGGGGTGTTTCTTGAGCTTTTGGGACACTCCCACAAGGGTCTCAGTGTGTGAGGCTCTGTCTTCCCTCCTGGTCTGTGAATGACCATAAGAGCCCCCCTCTGCCAAGGGGCTGATGTTGGGGGGAGGCTGCTGTTCTATGGGGGGGCCTAGACTGTGGTCAGGATCTGAATGTGGTCAGAGCCCCAAAGTCCTGTTCCAGGGGCAGAGGACAGAGCTAGGCAGTCTCTCTTCACTCCCCTTCCTCAGTTCAATGGGCTCATGCCCTGGGGGCTGCCTGCTTTTGTTTCCTGGATCAGGGCTGGGGAAAGATGATGCTGCTTGTTGTGTGCCCTGAGAGCTGGGCTCCACGTGCTCACTCTGGCAGAGGTCCCCTGCTGTTCCCCCACTTTGTGCCCAGTGCTCCTCGGGGTGCAGCTCAGGAGACTCCCCCACTGCTGTGAGCTGAGACCCCCAGTGCCCTGGGGCTGCCGCCGGGAGGCTGAGGTTCTTTGGCTCTGGTGGGCCACCCCTCTGGCGGGCCGCCTCTCTGACCCCAGGGAGCAGAGCCTTTCTGCTCTTTTCTAGGTTACCTTGAGTAGGAGAACTGCCTCACTGGGTCCCTTTGTGGGTTCTGTCTCTCAAAAGTTTAGTTAGAGTCCTTAGCTGATGAATTTTATCAGAGAGCTCCTAAGACTCAATTCCTTCTTGTCGCCATCTTGGCTCCCTCCTTTAATTTTTATAATTTGTAATTTGGTATTTAATTGGGGATTTTTGATTTGTTCTTTGTCTAATTTTTTTAGTTGCATGTTTAGTTCATTGATTTCCTCTTTCTCCAATTCATTCATGTAAGCATTTAGAGCTATAATATATCCCCTGACAGTCTCTTTGAATGAATCCCATAGGTTTTGGTATGTTGTTTCATTATTATCATTATCTAGGATAAAATGGCTAATTCTTTCTATAATTTGTTTTTTGGTCCACTCATTTTTTAAAATGAGGTTATTCAGTTTCCAATTTATTCTGGGTCTATATCTCCTTGGCCCAGTATTGCATATGACTTTTATTGCATTGTGATCTGAGAAAGATGTATTCACTATTTCTGCCTTTCTGCAGTTGAACATTAGGTTTTCATGTCCTAGTACATGGTCAATTTTTGTATAAGTTCCATGTACTGCAGAGAAAAAGGTATATTCCTTTCTATCCCCATTCAGTTTCCTCCATAAGTCTACCATATCTAATTTTTCTAACAATCTATTTACCTCCTTAACTTCTTTCTTGTTTATTTTATGATTCAATTCATCTAGATCTGATAGTGGGAGGTTGAGGTCTCCCACTAGTAGAGTTTTGCTGTCTATATCTTCCTGTAGTTCTTTCAGCTTCTCTTCTAAGAATGTGGGTGCTGTCCCACTGGGTGCATATATATATATATATATCTATCTATCTATATATATATATATTATTGAAATGACTTTATTGTCTATGGTACCTTTTAGGAGGATAAAGTTTCCTTCCTTATCTCTTTTAAAGCTATCTATTTTGCTGCTGCTTTGTCTGAGATTAGGATTGCTACCCCTGTTTTTTTTTTTACTTCAGCTGAAGTGAAATATGTCCAAATTTTCTGTTTAGCTCTGGTCTTTTCATAAGAAATTTTTGGAATTCTTTCATTTCTTTAAATGTTCATCTTTTTCCCTGGAAGAGAAGGCTCAGCTTTGCAGGAAAGTAGATTCTTGGCTGCATTCTAAGCTTCCTTGCTCTTTGAAATATATCATTCCAGGCCCTTCGATCCCTTAATGTTGATACAGCCAGGTTCTGCGTGATCCTAACTGTGGCTCCTTGATATTTAAATTGTTTCTTTCTGGCTGCTCGCAGGATTTTCTCTTTTATCTGATAGTTCTGGAGTTTGGCCACAACATTCCTTGGTGTTTTCATTTTAGGATCTTTTTCTGGTGGGGATCGATGTACTCTTTCAATGACTACTTTGCCCTCCAATTCCATGATATCAGGGCAGTTTTCCATCACTAGATCCTGTAATATTAAGTCCAAGCTTTTTTTCTCTTCAGTGTTTTCAGGAAGTCCTATAATTTTCAGGTTACTGCTCCTCAATCTATTCTCGAGGTCAGTGGTTTTGTTGATGAGGTATTTTACATTTTCTTCTATTTTTTTTTATTTTTTGATTTTGTTTAACTGACTCTTGCTGTCTCATGGAGTCAGTTTCTGTAGACTCCATTCTTTTTTGGGGGGAGGAGTTTTCTTCATTAACCTTTTGCAACTCCTTTTCCAATTGGTCAATTCTACTTTTGAAAGAGCTTTCCATTTGACCAATTGAGGTTTTGAGAGAATTAATTTCTTTTTGCGTTTGCCCAATTGAGAATCTGAGAGAATTATTCTCATTTTGTATTTGTCCAATTGATGATCTGAGAGATTTATTCTTCTTTTGTATTTGTCCAGTTGTACTTTCTAAGTTTTTGTTTTCTTGTTGCAAGGTATTAATTGTCTCTCCCAAATTTTTAAGCTCCTTCCTTATTTCTTCAAGGAAGTCTTTCTGTGTTGAAGACCAGATTGTATTCTCCTCAGAGGTTCCAGGTCTCTCTGAGTTAGGGTCTTTCCCTTCCAAGAATTTTTCTATGCATCCAACTTTCCACTGACCCTTCTTCATTTTGCTAAGACCTTGAGTTGGGGAGGGGCTGGTTCACAGCAGCTTGGGATCCCTAATGGTTTTACTCCCTGAGTGCAGTTTCTCTGGCTGGCTAGTAGGAGGTGTTGGTTGCTTTCTCTGGAGTGTCTGTGACCTTGATTGAGGCCTTCTCCCTTTGCTTGAAGGGAGGAGTTGGAGCTTTTGAATTCTTTTGCCTTCAATCAATGGTAGGCTTTACCCTGGCCTGAGGTCATTCCTCAGCTGGGCTGGTTCTTCTGCTCACACACCTGGGCCTGAGCCAGAATTAGTTTGCATTTGTTTGTTAGGGAAGAAGTATGAGATGTAATGGGACTCAGAGTTCCTCAAACCAGAGGAGCCCAGGGATAATGTCTGCAGCTTTCCTGCTCCAGAACTCCCGGGGGACAGCACCAACACCAGAACCTCTGCTCCCTAGTTGATTCAAGCCGTCTAGCCCCATCGCTGATCCAGCAGGTCCAGCTCTCAGGCCCTCAGACTCCCGGCTCCAATTCAGCTGTTAATCTGGCTGATCAGGGGCTGATCCTCCCTCTGAGCCTATACTCACCCACCCCAATTCGGCCAATGCTGCTGCTAGAGACAAATCCTGATGTAGATGTTCTTTCTCCTGGCTTTTCTTTCTGGGTTTTATAGGTCAGATTTCTTTTAAGAGGTTTGTTTCATGTGATAGATGGAGAAGAGATCAGGAGACTTTAGAACTGTGCCTATCTTCTCTCTGCCATCTTGGCCAGAAGTGTAGATGGCATTTTCCATACAGATCTTCAAGCTCTCTGAACTGCTGAGAAGAGCTGCATCCATAAAAGTTAATCAACTCACAATGATGTTATTAATATGTACAATATCCTCTTGGTTCTGCTCCCTTCCCTCAGCATCAATTCATGTAGTTCTTTCCATGCTTCTCTAGAGTCCAGCCACTTGTGGTTTCTTTTAGAACAATAGTACTCCATAACATTCATATACCATAACTTGTTCAATCATTCCCCAATTGATGTACATCTCCTCAAATTACAACAAAAAAGAGCTACTATGAATATTTTGGAACATGTGGGGCTTTTCCCATTTTTTTATGATTTCTTCTGGATAGAGGCCCAGTATTAGTATTGTTGGGTCAAAGAATATGACCAGTTTTATTGGTCTTTGGGCATAGTTTCATATAGCTCTCCAGAATGGTTGGATTGGTTCATAATTCCACCAACGGTGCATCAATGCTCCCTTCCACAACCTCTCCAACATTGATCATTTCCCTTTTTTTGCCATTTTAGCCAATATGATAGGTGTAAAGAGGTACCTCATAGTTGTTTTAATTTGCATTGCTCTAATCAGTAATGATTTGGAGCATTTTTTTCATATGATTTTATATAGCTTTAATTTCTTCATTTGAAAACTGCCTATTCATATTCATTGATCATCAGGGAGGTTAGGTGGCACAGTGGCTAGAGCACTGGCTCTGGAGTTATAAGAACCTGAGTTCAAATCTGGTCTCAGACACTTAATAATTACCTAGCTGTGTGGCTTTGGGCAAGCCACTTAACCCCATTTGCCTTGCAAAAAATAAACAAAAAAAATTCTTTGACCATTTATCAATAGGGGAATGACTTGTAACTTTATACATTTGATTCAATTCTCTATGTATTTTAGAAATGAAACCTGTTTCAGATGCTCTAGTTGTGAAAAATATGTCCCAGGTTTCTGTTTTCCTTTTAATCTTGGCAGCATTGATGTTATTAGTGAAAAAACTTTTAAATTTAATATAATCAAAATCACTCATTTTTGGAATGGCCCACATCCAGGTCACCTCCAATTCACCCTTGGTTACCTAATTAAATTAACAATGATGATTTAAGAGCAAAAGCAGATGCTGGTTTCGTCACAACAATATATGATATGCTTTTAGGAAAACTTGGAATTGTTGCAAATTGTCTTAGGAATTGTCAACATATTTGAAATGATGAAGACATTTACCATGACCTTGATGCAAAGCACATTAATCTTTCCTTCTGTATTTGTATAAATTTGTCAGCACCTTTTCCAGAGTTGCACAATCTGATGCCAAACACTGTGAAAATACTGGGTTTAGCTTTGACTTCTAAAATTCCAAATGGGAGGCCCTATAGCTAATGATAAAGTGATTTGAGTTAGCTGCCACCCACCAATATCCAGGGGATTAAACTCTAGACTACTATAATTTCTTGTTTTTTTAACCAATAAAGGAGGAGAAAAATCTTTCTTTTTAACTTAGTAAAATTAAATTAGTTTTGCAATTACAAAGGTAAGAAATGAATGAAACCAATTATGCATCAAGGCCTTAGGTCAAATGGAGTTCTCATTTTCTAAGTGAAGAAAGTATCAAGGTTTTTCTATACTTTGAATTGCTTACACTTCTTAAGGTATCTAACAATGTGCTACCAACCCATGTCAATAAACAGGTTTTCTGTTTTGGAGCATCTAAGGATCTTCCTGAAGTTACCAAATATAATTATTAATTAGCCTTATATATATTACATGACAACAATTTTTAAAGAAAATAGTCACTTTGCTTTGAGATCATGGTCAATTTTTCATGGATAGAAAGTTATAACATAATTGCTACTAGTTTCCAGATATTTGGCCCACATGGAAATGCAAAAAGGAATCACAAATCTGGTGAATGAATCTGTCCTTGCAGAACAAATCTGTCCCTTGCAAATTTCAAAATTCAAGCTTCCTTGTTTTGGTGAGTTCTTCTTTTGTTTTGGCCTGTGTGTTATGGAAGGCCTAATTTTCCTTTCTCATTTTTACTTTTTAGAAGACCAACCACTATTTTTGTTTTTGGGAGGCAGAAGAAGAGAATGAAGAAAAAAGGTATCTTCACATTAAGTAAGTTCCTACTCAGCCACTCTCAATATGAAAATTAAAATTAGCCATAAAATAATAGTATCTCTTAGAAACCGAGCATTCACTTAGAGCACTAATAGTAAAGGGAGGGACCAAAATGGGCAAGTGGGACCTTGTTAAATTCATCCTTCTCTTTCTTCAGAGCAATGGAATGTGACATACTATTGTGACATACACAATGTTTAAAATGAGGAAGCAAATAATGACGCTTTTACATTTGAGTTGATGATTTTAAGTTAAACAAAAGGTACACAGGGGTAGGGCTTCTTCCAATTGAATTCCTTCAAAGTGTTTTGTAATTGCTTTTTTTCGGGGGGGGACTATCAAAATATCTTTGATTCCCAATTTATCTGTCTGACAATATTTGCTTTTTAAAAAATAATAATAAAAGAAAGGATCCATCAAATATCTTTGCTTAAGAGACCAAATGTGTATTTCAAAATTTTAAATTATACTTAGTACTATTAACTCCCTAACCAGCTCTAGTAAGGAAATAACACAGTTAGTCTGTGTCCTTGATCACCACCTCTTATGTCTTTTCCTATAATTTCATTGGTGACAGAAAGCTTCTAATGAGAAGTCTTATTGACTCATCAATAAAACCCCAAAGTACCATTAAAATGTACTGGAGAAGAAAATGGCAAACCACTTCAGTATCCTTGCCAAGAAAACCATATGGACAGTATTAAAATATGATGGTCCACTGGATCACGGAGTTGGACACATCTAAACAACTGAACAACAACAACATGTGAGACATACCATACTAAATGTTGATAGGACAAATGCAAACAAAAAGTAAGGTAGTCTCTGTCCTCAAGGAACTTTTTTTTTTAGATTTTGCAAGGCAATGGGGTTAAGTGGCTTGCCAAAGGCCACACAGCTAGGTCATTATTAAGTGTCTGAGGCTGGATTTGAACTCAGATACTACTGACTCCAAGGCCAGTGCTCTAACCACTGCACCACCTAGTCAGCCCCTCAAGGAACTTCTGTTGAAGAAAGATAATATGTAAAAGGAACAAAAAAGTCAGAGAGAGAGAGAGAGAGAGAGAGAGAGAGAGAGAGAGAGAGAGAGAGAGACGAGACGGTAAAGAAGGAACCTGCATTGGGGCAAAATGGAGCAACTTTGAGAATATCAGTGGAACTGGGAGAGTGAGTATTGATGGTTTAAGAATTCCTCATATTGGGGTGGCTATCATATTGATGTAGAGGAGGGATTCACTAATCAGAGAAGGGGGCTGCCAAAGTAGAGAGATTTTTCCAGAAGGGGAAGTTAAAGAGAAAAAGTAGAGAATTTCATAGTATCAAGAGTACAGTTGGAAGAAGAATGTAGGAGAGATATATTCTTAGCAGTCTTTCTTACCCCTATTAAACATTTTTAAAGGGTTTGTTATGTATAAACCATTATGCCTAGATAATAGCAATTTAAGTTCTTCATAACTTAATTTTTCCTTTCTTCTAGTAGTCTTATGCGTTACTCCCTTCTATTCATTCAATGGTCCAAACACCCTGGGTCATTTCCCATATCTATGCCTTTGCAGCTGGCTATCCCCTACTCCCCTACCTCTTAGAATTCCTAGTTTCTTTTGTTTTTTTACCTTTCCTTTTTTTTCTTGCTTCCCTCACTCTTCCCCTCCTAGAGATGGTTTTATATATAAATTATGCTTAGTATTATTGACTGATAGTTTATCCTCCCTAACCATCTTGAGCAAGGAAATCACACAGAAGAAAATAATTTGGGCTGGGTCCTGTCTTGCTTCTACTTCTTATTAAGTCTCTTCCTATAATTTCATTGGTAACAGGGAATAATTCCATCAGTACTTCTATTTATCAGTTTTCTCTGGATGCAGATCTTCTTTCACAGGTCCTTTGTAATTATTCTGAATATTTTGTTTCTTTGTTTGTTTTTGCAAGGCTATTGGGTTAAGTGGCCTGCCCAAGATCACACAGCTAGGTAATTATTAATTGTCTGAGGCTGGATTTGAACTCAGGTACTCCTGCCTCCAGGGCCAGTGCTCTATCTACAGCGCCACCTAGCCACCCCTGAATATTTCTTAATAGTCAAAATGACTTAGTCACTCAAAGTTGTTTTTAAAACAATGTTGCTGTTACTGTATTCATTTGCTCATTTGGCTCTTCAATATTTTATGCAAGTCTATCCATATTTTTCTAATCATTGAGCTCATCATTTCTTATAACACAGCAACATTCCATCATTATCATATACCACAACTTGTTCAGTCATTCACCAATTGACTGGCATCCCTACTTTTCTTAAAGCTTAGCTTAAAAACCACTTTCAGAAAAAAAGGTCTTTGGCAGGCCTTTTCAAAGCAAGGTTTCTTCTTGCCTTTACTTGTATACCCAGTGATATGCATGTTGTCCAACTTATAATGTTAAAAAATATTTTTGATAAGAAATGATTGTTGAAATGATATCCTATAAGAACTGATAGGAAATGGGATTAAGGGAGTAAATTAGCCTTGGCAAGGAGCAGAGGAACCTCTTATGCTGAGACAGTTGGGAAAGAAGAGAGAATAAGCAAGAATATTGAGTTTTGAAGTGTGGGAAGGGAGAAGGAAGGATTCCATAAAAGACAGACTTCTCCAATAAGCAAGAGGGAGAGTCATCTTTTATTTGTCTGGAAGGCAGAAGTTTTAGTTTAGAGCTTAAGAACAGAAAATATTTGTAAGTTATTGTTGGAATCATAACAATGAAGACCCAGCTAAGCTTTACAATCATCAATATATAAAGAATGAAATAAGAACTTTGTAGAAATTCAAAGCAATTCAGATACTTGGGGTTACACAGGATTAAAGACCAGCATGATAGAAATCGTAGAAGGTCAAGGCAGATAAGGATGCTAAAGAATTGGTAAATCCTTGCTGTGGTTACTCATAGTATCAAGAGGAGGTTAGGAGGCAGGTAAAATCAGTTTCTGGGAAAGGAACTAGGAGGTAAAGAACTCTACTATGAAAAATAAGTCACTGTGATGGTAAAATTATATTAAATATGAATTAAGGGATTGAAGATTTTAAAATTCAGGATTCAGAAGTTCCAGGTGATGGTAAAGCCTAAATACAGGCCATGTTGGTATATGCATGTAAAGGAGTATAGATAGGCAGTTGTAGGAGTTATAAGAATGTTAAGAAAGTGTGAAATCAGGATGCTATAAAGATTGTCATTCTGAATGCCAAGAGTCTTAAGGACTAATAATGGATAAAGTAGAGAAAAAAGATGCACTAAGATTACTATTAAATGTAGACCTGGGTTTAATATCTGACTGACTTTCAAGGCTACCCATGATGAGGCCTACATGAACCCACTTTTCAGCCAAGTCAATCTCTTCTTTGTTCCCTTAACCTATTATGCCCATTTCTAATTTATTCCTTTTTAAATTTTTTTTTGCCCTTCTTTTTTCTTTCCATCCATACAAGTCAATCAAAAAACTGAAATTGAGCATCACTCAAAATGTATGAAGAGATACTTGATTGGGATAAGTTCACTCATATTACTTAGGGAACATGGTTCAAGAATATGATCATATGAATAATAATAATTGCTATTATCATTATCCTCCATTGAACTAAACTACACAGTTTGAAAACATAGCCTTTTTTAAATAATGGATGTGCCTGAAAGCAGAGTAAACAGTTTTCTGAAATTTCTCACACTCCAGAGGCAATCTCCAAACCAAGGGAAAATGGGATTTTATAGGTCCTCTTCTGCATTGTATGATATGCTTTATAGAACTAAAAGAAATAACATTCCTGTCTTCTAGGAGCTTATCTTTTAATGAGTGAAGATGGGCAAATATGTTCACTTATCCTTATGGATTTATAAATTATTTATTACTTTAGATTTCCTGGCCTAGAGATTTACCTATTGAGTTTTAGAGAAAAAGGAAGATTTCATTATCATGGTCAAGCCATTCAGATTGTTCTCACCATTTGGGACAATTTCAATCTTAAATAATCCTTCTGAGTTCTCATCTAGGATAGAAATAGTTCCTAACAATTGGAGTTGTCAAAAAATGGAATGAACTGCCATTGGTAATTAAGGAGTTCCCTGTCACTGGAAGTCATAAAACAGAGGCTAAATGATCATATAGTCATAGATTTAGAGCTAAAAGACAATGAAGAGGCTAGGAAGTCCAAGCAGAACTTTTGCAAATGGGGACCAAAAGGTAAATGACATAATTGGGTATGCAAAGCTAGTCCCATGCTCCTTACCCCACTCCATCTTGCAGTAGCTCAAAAAAAAATATGAGATGTGCAATTTTAGGTACATCTCAATCCTAAATGTTCATATGGATTGAGCTTATCTGTGGAAAGGGCCTTGATTAAGAAGGTGGATGACACGAGCTTTTAGGAAGATTACTTTGATAGTTAAATGGACGATGACCTAGGATAGGGAGAGATGTGAGACAAGGAAACTGACCAAAACGTTGTCCTTCTAGTCTAGGTATGAAGTGATATGGTCTAGCACCTGTGAGATGGAAGTGACAGAGGAGAGAATAGGTATATAAAGGAGAAATGTTGTGGAGGTAGAAGCAGCAGAACTTGGCAACTGATTGGATATAGTGCGTGAGAAAACATGAGGAATTTAAGATCATACTTCAGTTGTAAACCCAGGAGACTGTGAAGATGATGGTGTCCTTGGCTTTAATAGGAACTATTGAATTTATCTAGCTCTTGAAGCTTTGATGGGGCACTTTATAGGATAACCCTGTGAGAGGTTCATTTTAAAGTTGAGAAAATGAACTGAGAAAGACTGATTTGTCCAGAGTGGCACATCTATTAAATTTCTGAGATAGGATTTGAACTCAAATCTTTCAGAATCTGAGCCCAACACTCTAACATTCCTGCCTCCATTTTTGCATAAATGATTTAACAATTTATGATGGCATATGCATAGGGTAGCCAGGTGACCACCTGGATAGAGTGCCAGGTATGGAGTCAGAAAAACTCATCTTTCTGAGTTTAAATCTGGTCTCATACACTTAATAGCTGTGTGACCCTGGACAAGTCATTTTTTACCCTGTTAGATTTAGTTTCATCATAAATGAACTGGAGAAGGAAATGTCAAATCATTTTAATATCATTGCTAAGAAAACCCCAAATGGGGGTCATGAAGAGTTGGACAAAACTGAAATTACTCAATAATAACAAAGTGGCATAAGCGTTCATAGTTATGAGTTGTATCAAACTTAGTTGGGTTGTTCTTCAGATGTAGGCCTTTGTAGGTCATGGCAAAGTTTATACTTTACTGATATAGCCTTAGACAAATTCAGGGACATCTCCATGCTAAGTAATTTACTCCATAAAAGTATGACTTTGAGGACAAGCATTAGTATTTTTATTCTTATTACCAACTAAAATTATGGTCCTAAGCCAAGGTCTTCAGGTCTATTTTTCATAGTACAAAAATGTAAACATTTCAGATAGTCATTGCTTTCCCTTTCTATGCTGTTCTTACTCATGTATTTTAGTTAATTAAGATGACTTGGGAAGAGTCACAGGGGGTTCAGCTCATCCCTCATGAGACTAATGTTTATTTCATTTATTTTTAGAGTTTATAGTTTCAACTCCAAATGACTGATCATTCGTTATGCCAGCTAGCGCATTTATAAACAAGGTTTTAAAATTTTTTCTTTTATAACATAAAACTTACCTGGGGTCTTTATCTAAGAATGATTTCTTCAGCATTGTTGAATAATCCTATCTCTAGGTAAATTATTTTCCCTCATTTTCTAGTATTAAAAATAGTGTATTTGGGTGAAATCAACTGGATTCCTAAAGTCAATCTTGATATGCCTTAAGTAAGAATTAGACAGGGTCGATATACTTGAGTATGAAGTGCATTATTTAGCTATCAAATCTGAATAGCCTTGACAAGTTCTTTATAGCATCACAGGACTACCTATCAATAATATTCATTCATTCATACCAAATACCCATTTAAAGTTATTTTCATTTTTAATGACTTTTGTATAATTATATTACATTTATTTCTACCACTGCCCTTCTTCCCCACTCAGTGAGCCTTCCTCTGAGACAAAGATTTTTTTTAAATGTAGGTCAAGAAAATCAACCAACTCATCAACTCAATCTGATGGCATATGCAATGTTCTGCTTTCATAGTCTTTCCTCTTCTCTAATGAGACAATATAATTTTTCTTCTCTCTCTTCTGACTGTGAATTGTCAGTAATTATGTAGTATATATATTACAGTTATACACTTTTAATAAATAATTCTTTTAGTATTGTTCTTTCTATTTATATTATTGTTGCATTTATAAATCTTTCTTGATTCTGAATATTTTGCT
This sequence comes from Macrotis lagotis, assembly GCF_037893015.1. NCBI lineage: Eukaryota > Metazoa > Chordata > Mammalia > Peramelemorphia > Peramelidae > Macrotis > Macrotis lagotis. Next base: position 183,669,259 of record NC_133663.1, read on the forward strand.
CTGCATCTGTTCATAGAAATCTTCTCATATTTTTTCAGAATTTTGCATAGTTGTTGTTTATTAAGGTACAAAGATATTATACCATTTTACTTATACCACAAAAGTTCAGTCAATTCCCACTGAGTACCTACTTTGTTTCCAGTTCTTTTCTACCATTAAAAACATTACTATGAATATTTTGGTATAGAACTGAACTTTCTTTAATCTTTTTGGACATACCTAGTAATGGGATCTCTGAATCAAAGGCTAAAGGCACAGTTTTTATGTTTCTATTGCATATACATGTGCATAAATAAAAATGCAATTTGACATATATATATTTCATAGGATATATGTCATATCATGAATTATGTTGCATATTCTTTCTAGATTCTTTATTATATCATGTGATATAATAGCATAGGTTCTGACTATATAATAACAATGTAGGATGTGTTATAATATTATATATTATCTCTGATTTTTTGCATATATATTATCATCAGAGCTTTATTCTCTAAGGTCTTTGATTTCTTCTCTTCTCTGAAAGAAGCACATTCCTTTCCTTGATGCCCACACTTTCATAGATTTCTTCTTTCATTTCTTCTCTTCATGTCAAGTTTTATTTTAGGTTTTTTTCAAGGCAATGGGGTTAAGTGGCTTGCCCAAGGGCACACAGCTAGGTAATTATTAAGTGTCTGAGGTCAGATTTGAACTCAGGTATGGTGCTCTATCCACTGCACCACCTAGCCACCCCCATGTCAACTTTTCTTTTCCTAGTTTTCCTAAAGATCAGTCCAGGTGGGAATTATGATGTTTTTCATAGACATTTTCTGGTTTCCTATGCAAGGTTATTTCTTCAAGAAATAACAGAACTACTGGGACTCTATCAATTATAATACTAGATATAATGAATAAATATTGACAGATGCCTCACTTCAGAGTGGATTGAAGTCTTAAATTTCCTCCTAATTTCCTCTCATGATTGCAAATTATCCTCTGTGGTTCTCTTCTGGCTAGTTCTTTTTTTAAACTGGTGCCTGATACCATTTTGCCCTGGACTCCTGGGTCATGAACCTTATTGTGTCATTCCCTTGTTAGCCTAAGAGATCATGGCTATTAGTGAAGGTGAAAAAAAAGACTGTGTACATATGGTGTATTGTGTGTGTTGTTAGAAAGTGTGTTTTTGGTGAGAAGGGTAGTTAAAGAATGTCTAGAAGGAATTAAGATAGTCAGTAAGTGGATCAGGGGCTGTTATGGGGAAGATAAATTAAGAGATTACCTATTAGAACAGGGGGACCATGAGTTGGAGTTCAAGGTTGAAGTAGTTGAGAGTTGAAGGCAGCATACTGAAAAGATACAGAGAAATGGGGTGAGTAAGCAACCAAGTTATTCCTAAACATTTTATATCTTTTCTCTTTTATTCACTCCTCTCTTTAGAAAAATTCTTTTTACTCCAAGCAGAATTGGATTAAGGGCTTCAGATCCTTGTGTAACTTTTGTGGTTTGTTTTATACACAAGTGAGATAATTCTATTTTCTGCACAACAATTTGAGAAGAATCATATGCCTTAAGGATTCATCCTCTTCTGTATATAATTATAGTTATCAGGTATTTTGATTTCCTAACTGGAAACAAGCCTGCTCTCTCTTTGTCCACTTTTCTGTTTCCTGTCTTTTATTTTCTCCTTCTCCAATATCTTTGTCTTTCTTCTCCCTTTTTCTTTTTCCTACTATCCTTCCCTCTATTTCCCCTTTTTTATTTTTTCCTTTCCCTTATCTGCATCTCTTTACTTATCTTTTATAGAATCTTTCCATATCAGTCTTTCCTTTTTAATTAAAGAACATATTTTATTTATAAAACCTGTAAAAATACTATTTAAAAAATTAAATAAATATCTTGAATTGGAAAAAAAGTCACAGTGTACTTCCAGTGTCTAGAAGGGAATGGAGTGTCATGCTGCAGGTATAGACCTTTGAGAGTAATGTTATGCTAATGACAGTTATTAGTCAACAGAAAATTGTATGCTAGAAAGTGTTGGCATTGCAGGAACAACATATTGAGAACCTCTGGTGTATAATAGAAACTAAAAGATTCCAAAAGGTGAGTAACATTTAGAAATCAAATGAAAATATTACATTGATCATGATGTTGTACAAATCAGAAGGGGGGTACCAGTATTTCTTAAAACTGTGTTAACCAAAATTGTTTCCTTCATTATATTCCAGTGGATGATGAATTAAAATCTCTCCTAAAATACATGTTATTTGCAAATAAAAACTATTTCCTTATGATTCATTTTCCCATAAAAGGGGACTTGGCTCTCTAGAACTTTATGGAATTTTGTTGAAAGATTACAGTCAAATAATGATAATTCAATTCTGTTAAACAGTCAAAATAGATGACTTTTTCATTTGGTAATGTTTGACTCTTCATGATCCCTTTTGGGGTTTTCATGGTAAAAATACTGAAGTGGTTTGCCATGTCCTTCTCCAGCTCATTTTATAGATGAGGAAAGTGAGGTAAACAGAATTAAGTGACTTCCCCAGGGTCATACAGCTAATAGGTGTTTGAGCCCAGATTTTAACTCAGAAAGATGAGTTTTTCCTTCCTGGCTGGTACTCTATCTGCTGTGCCACCTAGCTGCCTATCAGAGGAAGTTTACACCAATTTACCTTGAATGGTAGCTGATATAATGGGAATGATGATTCCCTTCATTGTTTTGTGTCCAATTCCATTCGTATCTCTCATTAAATTTGTCTGTGTCCAAGACTAAAGAATGTATAGCATATTTTATTATGTTTATCATAGTATGACAATGCTCTATAAACTAGAAATCTGCATGAGCTCTATATGGTAACCTGTCCTTAACTAGATTATTTACTTTATCCATAATACCCCCCTTCACTTTATTTAAGGGATGATTCGAAAATACCAGGTTCATCTATTACATCTCCAGTCATCCAACTTGTCATTGAACTTCAAAGACTCTGGAAGAAAGTGAGACAGATGATGTTGTGCAACTCTGTCTCACTTAAGTACAATTCATTTTCAAGATATTCATGTCATTGTTCTTCAAAATTAAGGACAATCAATATAACTTAATGGATGAAGGAATTTAATCTAGTTCTGGTAATAATGCAGCTAGTCATTGACTATTGAGCATATGCTCACCAAAATTACCTTTCACTTGAATTGGTAGTTGGTGCAGAATGGAAAATAGATGAATCTTAAATGTATGCCAGCAGTGAGGGGAGTGCAAAAAATATTCTAAGAATTCACTGAGATAGACCTTCAAACCAGGTTTCAATATGTGGGCTGATAGGGAAACCAATGCAATCTGAGAGACTGGCTTGACTGACAGTTATGAGGAATGGGCTAACTTTTTGGAGATAAAAGGCATTGGACAAATATAAGTATAATTTATAGAGCAATACACTCTTTTTTAGCAACTGAAACCATTTTTTCTGGTGAAAAGCATTCCTGTTCAAAGTGAAAAAAGACTTTTAATTCTGTCTTCTGTTCCCCATTTTAAGCATAACTACAATCTAGATTGCTAGTATATTAGTGTAATCCTCAAGAATGTATGACAATGTGCATAAAATGCCCACAGAATCCAGATAATAGAATTCTAGATGTTATTTGTTATTTTGACATACACAATTTTGAGAAATACAATCCAAATTTTTATTTTCACAAACAGTGGATAAGAAATATTGAATCACTTATAATGATAATAATCTGGGTAGCTCTTTAGGGTATACCAAATACTATTAGTAGAGTTTTACATCAAAAGAAGGAATTCTGTAAAGTGAATCAAAACCCCCTGGGCATCTTTCAAAGATAAAATTTTCATATGAATTCCTCAGGTAAAACAAATATTTCCACTAGTAATACTCAGAATTAAAGAAACAAAATATTCCCACATTAATCGCACACAACAATATTTGCATTATTAAGACCACTGATTTTAGCAAATTCATACATCAGACAAGGGAGTACTTTTGGTTCATCTTATTCAACAAAATTCCCTGATATCAGCAATTGGCCCCCAAGCCCTGACTCATCAAATGCATTAATACCTCTGCATACTTGATATTTCAGTATTTTGATGAATTTTCAATCTAGTTTAGCATCATCCAAGGCATCAAGATGGCAATCCATTGATGTCTGCCCACTTGATCATGTGAGACTTTTGTTCTTGTCTCTAATCTAGGACAAGGTTTTTCAGAACAGATGGGGAGCCTTCTTCTGTTTCTTTGGTCATTGTGGGAATAGTAATACAGTACATGGTCTTTCCTTGTATAACTTTTGGTTGCTGCAACCTACTCAGGCTTACCATAAACCTTTCCATTGTCCTTTGGGTGACCCCTCTCAGCTTCTGCTCTTTGAAGAATTCCATGACTCCCAGCTACACAGCATCACCAGAAGATTATTACTTGCACTAAATATAATTAAAGTATTTGCTAAATGTTCATAATCACTCAGTCTGTGCAAGTGTTGTCATTTTATATTGTGAGTCGACAAAGAACCTTGTCTGTTTGACTTGCTTTAGATAACATTTTATACAGTTACAGGTGCAATTAGTTGATGTTGATGAATGATGATATATCTTGTATTAGAACTTCACACTCTAAATCTAAAGAGCCCCCCAAGAAAAAGAACAATCACTATTATTGTTTTATAAAACAGAGGATGTTGAATGTATTCACTGTCTCTTATTTATAAAAATCTATGGGAAACATATCTCTAAATATGATGGTGATAATGAAAGAGCTAATATTTATAACGTGTTTTAAGATTAATAAACTTTATTGCACATCTTGCCTCCTTCTCTGTAAAATGTGAAATACTGCTGAATTTAAAAGATTTATCATCCGTTTTACACACACACACACACACACACACACACACACACACACACACACATACACACCCCTACAGCATCCTTTTCATAGATAGTCCAGTCAAAGGATATGGATCAGTTAAGTGAAGTGACTGATTGAAGGCCACACAGCAAGGAATTGCTTCCATTTTAAAATAGAAAAAGTGGAGACAATCTTGACCAATGACAAGGATATTTTCTGGCAGTTAACAAGTGAGTAGTGGAGTTCTGAACGTGAGAACAGATCAAAGGCACATTAAAACCCCCAATTAAATGATAATGGCCAGTTGGTCATTAATCACTAGGAATTGCCTGACCTAGTGGGCAAGTGTGGTGGGGTGGAGCAGTATTATTGCTATTATAAACTATACAAATGTAAAAAAGTAGTAATTATCTTCTTATACATTTAAAAGTTAAATGTTGAACTCCTTGTTACCATGGACACATTGGGATTTTTACAATATTGGTCTTTCTCCAGTCACTAAAGACTGGTTGAGAAGTCAGTGGAAAAGCAGAACTTCATTCTCAAAATTCTTCATTGTGGATTTTAAAAAATCCTATTGGTTGTTTCAATGCACTTCAAAGTAAGAATTAATAGAAATGAGCAAAGTATTATATGGTGCCACAAGTTGCATCGAATGAATTGATAGAATGCTAAAGCAACGTTATCTAAAAGCAAAATTATATTGTTAAATACATCTTTCTTTTTTGGAACACTTAATTATTTTTACATTTTTTTCTTGATTTAACCTTTGCAACAAAATAACTTATCTGCCTTGGGACTCTAGGATAATAACTTTGTTCATTCATTCAATTTATCATTTGAAGGATCTTTAAATAATCTTTCCCTTCATGGGGCTAATCTTATGGTTTAAAAATTCTGAAATAAAAAGGCAGACAATCCTCCAGAAGTCTCACTATTTCCATAAAAGTTTCCAAGTTCTCTAAATCATGTGAAAATGTGCACCAAATACATTGTGCAGTACTCAATGACTGTCCTGATAAGAATCAATCAAAATACCTTATTTCATATTTTCTGGACTCTGGTAAGACTATATAGATTTTATTTTTTTTCAACAAAGCTGTCATTTTTTATGTTTGTCCTCCTCCTCTCCTATAACCTTTCCATATATCAACCCTTTGAATATGTTTGATCACACATACCACATTATGCATACCAAACCCACCACCACTGCTGAGAGGCAGAAGGAATGTTTCAACATAATCCTATATAGTTACTAATGCTCCTTGCAATGATCAAAGTTCAAAATTCTTTGAAAGTGTCTTATTGATGTGTAAGGATTATATTAAAAAGAAAAAATAGAGAAGGCAAAATGTTACAATTTTTAGCTACTTCATCGAGTATGTATGGCTAACAAAAAGAATCTTTGCTATTCCAGAGCTCAGTCTATGATAACAAACTATGCATCAGCAAAGTAAAAATAATAATAATAATAATATTAGCTAATAATAAAAATGTCCAGCACTCTATACATTGTACCAACCTATGTGTAATGATCAGGTTTTTTTGGGGGGGGGGTGTTATTTTAGCTTTGTATTTTGTATTCCAGTTTCTGTTGTTTGGTATGCCTTCCTCCTGTAGTCTGTGAAAATTAGTTGGTGGGATGGAGCAGTTAAGAAAATTATTGGTACTTAGAAAGAAGAGGTGGAAACTTCCTCTACAACTGTTCTAGAGTTTCAAGAGGCACTATTTTATAGCAGCTTTCTGAAATTCCATCAACTAACCTGTCTTGGCTTGCATCTCAGTCAGAAACTCTCAATATCAGATTCTGTTTATATTGATTTGTCTCTTTAAACTCTGAAATTCTAATCTAATCTAATCTAATCTAATCCAGAGTAGCAAGTTTCTGGACATGCCTGGGGTGGCGGGGGTAACTTAAAATAAAGGTAGTTTTCAAGTAAACATGTTCTAAAAAATGCATTTGGAAGCTGGTTGTTCGGGACATATTTTGACCTAGAAACAGTGTTACATATAGTAGCTTAATTCATCTGTAAGAATTTGGTTATATTGTTGAAATAATATTTGCTTTTGCATTTGTCCTTTTGGAAAATCTGATGCAAGTGAGAGCTTGGTGGAAAAGGAATCTCCTACCATGGGTGGAGTGACTGCTTGCTACTCAAAAAAGGGAGAAATGTGTGGATTGCAACTATAGCAAGATACCTAGAAAGAAAAGGACTTCTGCATCTGCTGTGGTAGGAAGAGGTGTAGCTTGGTGAATATTTCTCACTTTCCACAGATAGATAAATAAAACATTTCTTCATTGTTTTATTCTGTGCGAAGCATGGAGTTTTAGAGTATCCCTTGTCCTAACATTGACTACATGTTAGGCCATTCCTAGCTATCCGATAGTGATTAGGCTATTGCTGTCAGAGCATTTTTTTTTTTTACTCTAGGAAAACCTTGTAAGTCCTTTAGCTGAGTTATGATAACTTGAAGTTTGGGTAATGTAGAAAATAATATTTTCTTTATTTGGTAGTTATTTTTGCTTTACTGTGGTAGTTCTCATTTGTTGCCAAGAGGATATCCTTAAATTCAGAGAGTTATTTTAGCATTAATTTACTAAATGTTGATCACTATTTGAATGATATAAAATAGTTAGGATTCTTTAACTGTGCTTACCTGGTGATAATGACACACATTGGCAGACAGTTATAAAATGAAGTATTTTTCTTCTATTTGCTAGGGAAGCCTAAATGAATAAGTGACAGAATAAATATATTTCTGTTTTGGACTTCCTTGTTGCTATTTTTTTGAAAGGATATTTCCTCTTTAAGGTATTTTCTCCTTTCTCTTTGATTACTTAGTTGGGATGATTAGAATAAGAAAATAAAATACAATAGTCAAAGAAAGGAATTTCCATGGGAAGGTTTTAACCCATTATTTGTGACTGGATAGGAAGTTACTTTGGCTTTCAAATCTTTCTCTCAACAGCCTTGATGGAGCATAGGAAAGCTGGGATTTATATTTATTTTTTGTGCCAAGATCTTGCTCAATCATGTTTTTTGTGCACCTATATTAATGTAGTCCATAAATGTCCATGACATATGAAGCAATTTTTCTTTTAAAAAAAAAAACCAGCAACCTGAGGTACAGAGAAGCTAGGAAAAAAAGTCAAGATTCTCTCAATAAACTGGTGTCAAGAATGGCTTCAAGGACTCTGACTATTGTTTAGGCCACTGTGATTCTTACCCCTAATAAGTGGCAAGGAAATATTATTCACTCTTTGCCGTAACCAAAGAATTGAAGCAGAGATTTGAATGTCTGATCATCTCAGCAAACAATCACCAATTATATATATATATGTATATATGTATATATATATATAATTACTGTGGTTTTTATTAATAAAGTAAAACAGATGAGAAAAATATATACTTTTGTCTTCTTGAGATTCTTAGGTATGCATGTGATATGCATTGTGTATATATAGATCTAATTGTGTATATAGATCTAATGAGCACATACAATATAGAGACACATATGTGTATATAATCTTGTTTGCTAAATTTGTAGTAGTTTATATAATTATACACATAATGTATTTTAACCAAATACACAAAGAAGATTTTTTTAATGCCACTTAGGCTCTAGATTTAACTTAAACCACTACTTAGTCTATCTTCCTTAATAGGATACTAAAAAGGAATTTTATGACAACATTATCAGTAGCATTTTGCTGATAATTAGAATAACAATAATAATACCGAGATATTTTTTCAGTAATAATGGTGTTATTAATGAGATTTTTATGAAAGACAGACTTCTTTGGTATAATTATGAAAATTGATCTTTTGCATTTTACTTATTCACTGAAATCAGATAAGTGGCTTAACTACATGTATTATTTCTAATAAATATTCAAAAGAATGCATTTAAACAAGGCTCCTCATTCTATTCTTGCTCATATTCCTTGCATTTAAATAAAAGTGTAATTGCTCTGCTTTTTTAAACTGCTAGTTTGGATTAGCTGTCTAACCTGTACAGTGTAGCTGTTTGCTGTTTGCATTTTTAATAGCTTTATTACCATTTGGTGAAGCCTTAATTTCTGACTCCCTTGAAGAGTCCTGCCTTTAAGTCAGCTCTACAATTTAACCAGCAATAATCTGTCAAGATAAGATAAAGACCCGTACCAGATGAAATGCAGTATTTTTGTGTAGCATTCTGTCATTGTTAAAGGAAAGATCTGAGTATGTCAAAATGTAACCCCTGAAAGTTTTCTAAACTTTGCAGCATAATTTTCCAGTTCACATTTTTAATCAATGGTTCCAGAATGTATTATCTTGTTCACTAGTGAAAGCAATGAAAATGTGCCTATAGCTATCTCTGAATTCCCATTCTTTCCTGCTATATAAACATTTTCCAGTTGATAGATGTGTTCATATGTTTGTATAAGCACATATTCACACACACTAAGTAGGAGAAAATTCTTTTGCAATAGGAGCTTAATGTGAACTGTTAATAAAGTTATATTCTATGGAAATTCTCTTTACTAAACCCATAATTCTAATGATCAAGACCCCATTTACCTTTAACAAAAAGTTAGTATGGAATCCAAATCTATGCATAATGATTATTTTATGATTCTTTTATTTGCTTCTAGAATCTTAAAGACCACTTTAGACCCAAGTAATTGGGTAAACTATATGGTTAATCTGATTTATTTTTAAGACAGCTAAAGAAATTTAGTCTTATTGATATGCTTATTCACTCTACTTCTGGACCAAAAGACTGTTATAACCAAATATTTGAGTAGTTTGATCTAGTCATTATTTCTGTCTTCCTTCCCAATTCATCTCTAAAGGGTAATTATATAGTATGTCATGGCCTTCCATTAATATGGAATTTTAATTATACTCAGAATTAGGGCTCTTAATCATTTATATGGCATGGAACCCCTTTGGTGACTTGATGAAGGCTATGGACTCTTAGAATAATTTTTAAAAGATTAAAATAGAATGAATAGAATTATAGAAGAAACCAATTTTATCAAAACATTTGAAATATTAAAAAAAGATCTTAGCTTAGAACCTCTGCTCTCAGATAAAAACAAAAATATTCAGAGGCAGTGTATTCTAGTGGATGCAATTCTGGAAGACCTGGGTTCAAATGTTACCTTAGACACTTATAAACTATGTGACCCTGGACAATCCATGTAACCTCAATTTTCTTGACTATTTTTTTTAAGGTTTTTGCAAGGCAAACAGGGTTAAGTGGCTTGCCCAAGGCCATATAGCTAGGTAATTATTAAGTGTCTGAGACCGGGTTTGAACCCAGGTACTCCTGACTCCAAGGCCAGTGCTTTACCCACTACGCCACCTAGCTGCCTCAATTTTCTTGACTATTAAACTCGAAGACTACTCAGTTGCATTTCTGATGAATATAGGTTTGTTAAAATCCCAATCATTTCTAAGATAATAGTGGGCAAAAATCTTTTGAAGGAAAAATTAATAAAAATGTGTGAATCCTTTTAGGGAAGGAATGTTTCAATTTAGTTTGTCTCTCCAAAACCAAAGAGAGTGTATGGCAGATTAGCAAACCATTTAAAGATTTCATGTTAAGTATTATTAATTTATCCCCAATCATAAGAATAAAAAGAAAAGCAATAGAATAAGTCATGTTGAATTGCTCCAGAAACCTCCTAAAAATCTGCCTTTTTATTTTTAACAAGTCTATTTGTAGTGGCAAAGAATTGGAAATCGAGGGGATGTCCATCAATTGGGGAATGACTGAACGAATTGTGGTATATGTATGTGACGGAACACTATTGTTGTTCCATTAGAAATCAGGAAGGATGGGATTTCAGAGAAGCCTGGAAAGATTTGCATGAATTGGTACTGAGTGAGATGAGCAGAAACAGAAGAACATTGTATCAACCTTGATGGACTTGCTCACTCCATCAGTGCAATAATCAGGGACAGTTTTAGGAAATCTGTAATGGAGAATATCCAGAGAAAGAATTGTATAATTTAAACCAAGACCAAAGATTATTGTCTTCAATTGTCTTCAAAAATCAAAATTGCTTTCAAAAAATTCATCTCATATATTACATTATTCTGCTATTGCTAATATTTTCTTTCTTCCTTAAGGATATGTTTTTTTCTCTCAACATATTCAGTTTTGATTAATGCATGTCATGGAAACAAATGTGAAGCCTATCAGACTGCCTTCTCTTGAGGGGAGGGGAAGGGGAAGGAGGGAGGGGGAAGGGGAGAGAGGGAGGGGGAAAATTGTAAAATTCAAAATCTTGCAAAAAATAATTGGTAGTTGGGGGCGGCTAGGTGGCAAAGTGGATAAAGCACCAGCCCTGAAGTCAGGAGTACCTGAGTTCAAATCCTACCTCAGACACTTAATAATTACCTAGCTGTGTGGACTTGGGCAAGCTACTTAACCCCATTTGCCTTGCAAAAACCTAAAAAAAATAATTGGTAGAAACTACTATTGTATATAATTGAAAAACAAATAAATTATTTATACAATAAAAAAATTCTGCCCTTTTTCAGACTCTCCCCAGTCTAATTCATCCTTTACCACACTATCACAGAGACCTTCTTAGCTGTAACCTTCCTAATCTTAATCATATTATCAACTTATTAATTATCTTATCAATCAGTTTATTAACCTAAAGAACCTTCTGTGGATTTCCTCATCACTTTATCCTGTTCAAGACTTATACAATGATGTGCTTTATCTTTTCCAGCCTCACCTGTTCCCCTTCACATGTTCTATGCTCAAATCAAGCAGACTATTCACTATTGCCCAACATAACTTTCCCCTTTCATATATATATATATATATATATATATATATATATGCTTACTATTCTGTCTCCTTTGAATTCCTTCTTCTATCATCATTTCCCCTTGCTATCTCTCTCTCTGTGGAAATTTTGGTGGCCCCTATGAATAGAGCCAGCCCTGGAATTAGGAAGACCTGAGTTCAAATTTGACCTCATACACTTAATAGCTGTGTGAACCTGAACAAGTCACTTATGGTATCTCAGTGTAGAGTTCTGAGTCTGGAATCAGGAAGATTCTTCTTCCTGTGATCAAATCCAACCACAGATAATTGCTACCTCTAAGCAAGTCATCTAACCTTGTTTGCCTCAGTTCCTCACCTGTAAAATGAGCTGGAGAAGGAAATGGCAAACCACTCCTTTATCTTCACTCAGAAAACTTCAAAGAGTGTCACAAAGAGTTGAACACAACTGAAATGACTAAATAATAATAACATTTCTTCCTTTACTTTCTCTCTTGGAAGGTGCAATTTGAATGTCATTCCCTCTCTAGAAGCTTAGTCTCTTCCTTATCATAGCATTCTCAACTTGCTTTGTTACTTTCTTTGATCTATCATATTCTACCTTCTATCAGAGCTATTTTTAATTTTATTTCATCTCTTCCATTTGATTATGAGCTCCTTTAGAGTGGCTAGAGTATTTTACTCATGTTTCTCTTCCCTCTTTCTCTACCATTTTGCACAATAGAATACAATCAATAAAATGTTTGTAGAATACATGAGTAAATTCATATGAAATATACTGTTTGTAATCTGGAGAGAGAAGGATCTGGGATTTTAAGTCATTTCTTTGTCATTTATTTTTCTTTCAACTGAAATTAGAAATGACAGATATTTTTGATGATCTTCTTTTGAGCTATTTAGGGTGACTAACTACTCATTGTAATTTTCCCCACAAGCATTTATTATCTGTTCTGTACTCAGTTCTTTACAAGGAGATATAAAAGAGACACTTGACACTTTAGTGATATACACTGAACTTGGGGTCAGATAGGCTGGACTCAAATCCCAGTTCTGATGTAATCATTGACAAGTCAATAAAACTCCAAGCCTCAGTTTCTTCATTCGTAAAATAGGGATAAACATACTTGAATTACCTACTTCCTAAGACTGTTGTGGAGAAAGAGGTCAGAGATGTTGGTCATTACTATTTGGGGTCTGTCATGGACAGTTAGAGATAGCCAGCTTCTCAGATTTTATGTAGACTTCTTGTGTTCTTTGAAAGAATACTACAAACAATATTTGAAAGCTATTTTGAGCCACTTCTCCAAGGATTAATTTATGAGACTGACTTTAAAATACCACATCTTTCCTATCATAAATTTGAATCTAAAATATGTACCAGATTGGACCTACTTTTAGAGTATGGTCAGAGACAATTTTCAGAGATTCCATTCTTATTAGAGAGCACAGAGATTGTGGGAAGCTGCTTATGCTAGTGGAAAAAGTAATGAGTTGCCCACCTTTATCAAGAAACCTTGATTTCTAGACTGTTTGACAACCACATGTTTGACAAGGTTGAGAGTTTTTGCATATGTTGAGTACCCAAGTGACAAAGAAAAGGTCAATAAGGAGATTTTTTCTAGAACCTGATACAAGTTTTACCTGTTCTGTGCCATTACAGTCAACAAACATTTAATTAGTGCCGATTCTATCCAAAGAACAAACTAGCAAGATGACACAAAGTTGTCAAACAATGTAATTCTTGTCTTGTATTGTAAGAAGTTTACAATATTATAAAGGTGATTTGACATATACAAATAAGTACAATTCAAGATCAGGTGTGAGAAGGACAATTGCAAGATCCAATATAACCCAAGAAAACTTTAGGAAGGAGACATACATTTCTGTTGTGAGTGGTTTGAACGGGAAATGCTTTATGAGGAGGAGACATCTATGCTGAGCCATCATGTAAGAGAAAGATTTCAGTGTTCAGGGAAATGAAGGAAAGGTGTTTTAGACATGAATCATTTATGGTAAAGCATGCCATGCTAAGGCAAGGAGATAGGAAAGGAAATGGTGCAGTTTAGAACAAAGAGTTCATGAAATAATAAGTAGAGGTACATTACATCTGGGCAGATGTTGGATATGGAGATACTCTGTTCTGACTTAAAATCATTCATTCAGAAGAATCTACTTCCTTCTACAAAGGACTACTGGAATTGTAGTTCCAGAAGATAACACATTAAGTTTGCATAACCCTCTAATCTTTCTAAAATATTTTACAAATATGCTCTCCTATGATTATCACCATTACTCTGTGAAGTAGACAGAGCAGGCTTTAGTCTCCTAGTCCTTGGTGGAGACACTGAAATGCAAAATGCTTAAAGGACTTAGTGAAATTAATGAAATTCAAGTATAAATGAAAGAAAAAGGATTTTAAAGCATTAACATGTGCAAATGCAGTGAATTAAACTCTAGAGATACAAAAAACAAGATAGTCCCTGCTCTCAAGGAGTTCATATTCCAATGGGGGAGATGACATACAGAACAAATCTGTAGAAGAGTTCAAAGAACAAGACTGCCCACATATATAGAACCTGCATTTACATAACTTTACACATGATGGAGTACTTTTGGTCAAAACAATTCCAAGAGGTCGGTTGTATAAATATCATAAACCCATTTTGTAGCAGAGGAAACTGAGGAAAAAATTAAATAACTTGCTCATACTCAGACACCAGCAACAAGTTAAACATTAATTTTATTGTCAAATTCAATCATTTCCAACTCTTTATCACCCCATTTAGGGTTTTCTTGGCAAGAGAGTGGAGTAGTTTCCCATTTCCTTCTCCAGCTCATTTTACACATGAGGAAACTGAGGTAAACAGAGTTAAGTGACTGAGGCCATATTTGAACTCCATACTTTAGCACTTTATCCACTATGCCACCTAACTGCCCTAACATTAATTAACTGATGCCTAATATTATTAGGCAACTAGGTGGTATAGTAACTAAGAGTATTAGACTTGGAGTCAGAATGATATGATTTCTAATGTTACTAGCTGTGACTCTAGGCAAGTTGATTAACATCTTAATTTCTTTATCTCTTAAAAGGAGAGAATAAATGCATCTACCTCACAGGACTGATGTCAGTTTCCAAACATAGACCATCTATAAAGCACTTTAAAACCTTGAAGCACTAAATAAATGCTAGTGATTATTAGAAAGCAAATGTCAGAGCAGCTTCTGATTCTATATGCATGCCTCTTTTCACTATTGTAAACTATTGTGTAAGTGTTCAGTTCTAAGGATATTTTATTTTCTGACAAAGTCTGTCTTGACATAAAGATCCCAGGATGACTACTAAAAACACAGAACCTTGTAGTTATATAAATTTAATGTATTGAATATGATTTCATGGTTGTTTCTGGAGCCATCCTCTATACAAGAGAATTGTTCATTAGAAATTGATCTTTATTTGCCTTTGCCTTAGAATTTCATTTCTCTTTATTTTTAGTGTTGAAAAGAATATAAGCTTTTTGAGAACAAGGCCTGCTTCATTTTTATTTTGCATCTTTCAGGGTCAGTTGTCCAAATTCTTCCTGATTTATTTATTGGTTAATAAAGAATTAGTCTGAGACAGGAAGACTCTTGCGCATTTCATTTTATCAGTAATCTATGAGAGCATAAATCTGAGCTTTATGAGTACCCTTTTTATGGGATAAGCAAATTCAGTTATAGGTATTTGTTAGCATTGCAAACTGTGATTCTATATTATTTTTTTTTTAAAAAAATACTATTTTCATTGCAAGTATTTTTTAGACTTTTTATATATAGCACAACTATGCTGTTTTCTTCTTTTTTCCTTCTTTTTTGTTTTTAAAAATATTATTTGTTGCATGGAATGACTCCCTAGGAAAGGAAGGGAAATATTTTGGAGAAAACTATAATGGGGTTGGGGAGAAAGACATCAAAAAAGCTTTTTTGTCGTTGGTTTTTTTTAATCGTCTTATATAAACTTCTTATCAAGAAGACATTAGAAAAAACATTGAATTTGGTGTTAGAAGTTTAGGGTTCAGTTAAGTCAGAGAAGTCAGTGGACTAGCATTTATTAATAAAGCATTCATTATGCACTTTCTTGTCACTCAGACTAAGTTCTGGGAATACAAAGAAAGGTAAAAAAAATCCATGCCCTCTGGTAGTGCACATGCCCTCTGGTAGTGGGGAAGGGGGAGCCAACATGTAAATAAATAGATGTATATAGAAATATTTAGAGTAGATGGATGGTAGTCTCAAAGAGGATACCAGGAACAGTTGGGGACCAATAATAGCCCACAAACTTTGTTGGCTTTTGTGGCTCATGCTTTAGGATTTGATGGATTAGAAATGGGCTTAAATAGCAATTGTTTTCTATTTTGGCCAGAAACTCTAAAGGTTCTCCCATCCCAGACTGATACTTCTGTGATGACAAACTAGGTCATCTTTTGTCCTAGTTCTTATCTAGTCCTCAGTTAATTAATGGACTTTGATTTAGACAAACTGAGATTTGAGAAAGACCTTAATTAAAAAAAGGCTAAGGTCACCTATTGCTTCCTGGGCCTTCACCAGTTGTCTAAACTTTTGTTTTGCCATTGGATTTGGTTTTTTGTAGGTTTTTGCAAGGCAATGGGGTTAAGTGGCTTGCCCAAGGCCACACAACTAGGTAATTATTAAGTGTCTGAGGCTGGATTTGAACTCAGGTACTCCTGACTCTGGGGCTGGTGCTCTATCCACTGCACCACCTAGCCACCCCTTGCCATTGGATTTTTTTTTTTTTAGGTTTTTGCAAGGCAAATGGGGTTAAGTGGCTTGCCCAAGGCCACACAGCTAGGTAATTATTAAGTGTCTGAGATCGGATTTGAACCTAGGTACTCCTGACTCCAAGGCCAGCGCTTTACCCACTATGCCACCTAGCCACCCCATTGCCATTGGATTTTGATGATACTGGAAGAGAGAGAGAGAGAGAGAGAGAGAGAGAGAGAGAGAGAGAGAGAGAGAGAGAGAAAGGCTGATGACTTTGCACTCCTCTGCCTATTTTAAATCCAATTCACAATAAGTCAAGATATCATTGTCATGATGTCTTTGGTTCTCTTCAACAACAAAAGGGAGCTAGAAAAGGCCTCTTGCAAGAAGCTTAAATCTTGCCTTTTTCATCTACTACCTCTACAAAAATGAGCAAGGCACAGCATTTCAGTGAAAAACAAAAAGGAGTTGAACTGGATACCATTTAAGGACCCTTCTGGCTCTGAAGAACATTTGTTTAATTCCTCAGTGTTTGCTCAAACTGAGCAGTAGTGTCAAACATGTGGCCCATGTTGCTCACAATACCCCTAGATGCAGGTTGAACAAGATTAAAATTTAGTTGGGAAATTTTTAACAAAATAAATTAAAATATAATATACAACATTGCATTCTAAAACTGAATCAATATTCTTTGGATGGTCTGGTGGTCCCCTTTATCTATTTGACACCACTATTGTTTCAAATGGTCTCCTGTAGCCACTTGGTTTCCCAATTTTGACCTCATGAATCAAAAACAACTTTCTAGGAATAGGACAAATATTTTATCAGGAGTAGACAGTAGGTGTTGGAGTTTTCTGAACCTTTGATGCTTCTTGATTAGGGGGCTTCACGGTTCGTTAATTTCTTTTTGGCAAAGTCATATAGTTAACATGGTAATTCAAGGTCTGTGATATGGGGGGTATTTCAATCCTGGGTGTGGAGGAAATGATTACAGGCCAAGACTCCCATTGGAACAACCACAAGGAAGCCAGGGGGCTCATGGATCGATAACAAGCTAATTCAGAAAGGTACAATAAACCTATGACAGATGTAAGGAAGAAAGGCCTTGTGGCAATATGTTATGATTATTGTTGTTGTTATTATTACTATTATTATTATATTTTAGAATTATATGATGAAAAAATAAACATTAGCAAGTTTTTCATGCTATAAACAATGGTGCACTGGTCAGAAGCCAAAGTCTGACAAAGCTCCCAGGTTGAAAAGGATTTCTTTGAGGCCGTCTTCCTGGTATAATTATTCCAGGTTCAGAGCAACCAGATCTGGAGTGTTGTAAAACTCAACACAATGAACTTGACAGACAGCCAGATTTCTGTTTTCAGCCAGTTTAGGGTTACTATAATCTCATTATTATGCTTGAAAGACGACAAGTAATAGAATCTCAGGTAGCCGTTCTGTCTTTACTCAGCCGCATCTTCTCTTTTATGCCGATTTCCCTTGATTACCTGAACTAGTGGGGCTCAGTTTTCAACCACTTATCCTCCAGAAATAATCATCTGATCAGCCTGACAAGGTTCTCACTGCCATCATTGGTTTTAATGGGTCAAGCATTAAATTAACCCTTTACCCACATCCCCTGGAGAGTCCCAAACTTATTAAAAAGCAATTTACTTTTCCATCATTATTAACTTGGCAATGAAGGAAGAGCTAGGAAGACAGATCTGCTGGTTCTCTCCCATCCTTCATGTCTGACCTCAGCAATCTTGGCTACTCTTAAACTACACAAAGGAAGACCTTGTGTTGCTGAAAAAGATGTCTTCTATTTTGGTTGCCTTGATTTGAAATAATGTCACTGAATTCATGTGGAGATTTTTACATTCTTTTTTTAAGACAACACGATTAAATTTCACAAAGGTTGGAGGAATTATTAATTGTACTTTATGGAAAAACACACCTATTAGGAATATGACTCATATGGGCCTCAAACTCTGATGAGTGGTTCAGATAAGACAGTATTTCCTCCAGCTTTGCCCCTCTCCATACCAATTTACAGTTTATAATTCTGAATAAAAGAGGGTCTATATATTTTATATTGAAGGAAACTAAGGCATCAGGGACATTCTATCTATTTTTATGTTAAGATCAAAGCAAACACCCCCCAAACACTAGATAGATGCTATAAATTATGAATTAAAAAAGATTGTGGTTATTTTGCTATTCAGTTGCACCTGATGTTTTGTGACCCCGTTTGGGTTTTTTTTTTTTTTTTGGCAAATATACTGAACTGGTTTTCCATTTCCTTCTCCAGTTCATATTAGAATTAGAAAACAGAAAGACATGATCAAGTGAGGCTGGATTTGAACACAGGTCTTTTGCACCACCTGACTTTCCTAATGGGTATGATATATTTGGAAAAGACTCCATCAGTTTTTGATTAACATTTACTTTCACTTTTCTATAACCTCACAAAGTGACTGCCAACAGCCAATGAAATTTTAGACAGTTGTCTATATTTGCTCAAAGAGAGGTCAATTTTGTCATTGACAGATTGTCTTTAAACTTACTACAATCAATTAATTTTTTGTTCAATTAATCTGGGAAGGAATGGCTGAATTAATTAAATTATCTTGTAACCATGTGAATAAATCAAAGATCATAAATTCAGAGTTAGACAAGTAAAAAAAATCATATATCTAGACTTCAGAGATCATCTGGTCCAATCCTACATTTTGCAGGTGAGGAAATTTTAAACCCAAAAGATAAAGTGATTTACCCAAGATCACACAGGCAATAAATAAAAAAATAAATTGACAGAGCTTCAAGGATCCCTACATATATCATTAACTGTAGATATAAAGTATTACATACTCCCTTAGTCACAGAACTTACACCAGATGAGTTTGTTTTTGTATGTATAAAGGAAAGAAATATAGGAGAGGAGGGTAATGGCTGTGATGATACAAATTGTAGCAAAACTTTTTGCCAAAACATAAAATACCCCAAATTTTTGACCTGATTTATTTAGACCTGAATAACACAGAGTAATAATGAGCAATTTACCACTGGTTGCTGTTAGCTGGACCAAGAGGAATAAATTTTCCCCCATATGAAATAATCATTTTAATATAATCATAAGAAAAGAAGAAAAAATTAATCACACAAAAATGCCAGATAATGTTTCCAGAGTCATTTGCCTCCTTGTCATTACTGGTCAGTTTTCTGGTGAAAAGCAGTGGGAAGTCCTTCACCTTGTTACTGTAATGCCTTTCTTTCAGCTGAATATTAATATGGAGAATGAGAAGCAGATGAGCTAATGCCAAAAGAGAAATTATTAGAAAGAACAATAGTTCTGCAGCTGCTTAGTACTTCTCAAGGAAGAAGAGGTATACACAAATGAACCTGCAGAAAACAAATATTCATGACTGCTACCTGCATTATTCTGATGAAGAAATCAGGCAAAGAAATGCTTTTTTTTTCCTTTTGAGAAACTTTACAAGGTCATACAAGGGAGAGGTGGAGCTAGAAATAGATTCAAGCTGCTGACTACCAGCCTGGTCTTGTATTCCTTTGGGAATTCCACATTCTGAGAGAAAGTTTAATGGTGCCTAAAGAATACAAATGTAAACCTTCAGTAAGTTGTAAGCTTTAAAAATTCTGATATTCTGCTTATAAAATTTGTATATATTATTCCTTTCTTTAATAACTTCATGACTTGTTTGCGGGGGGCTTCTCTTTTCCCTAAGATAGATCATAGGTATTACACATCTTGGTAACTGTTCATCAGATGTAGCCTCCATTCCATCCCAACTGTACCCTGAATGCATCAATCTCCTTGCTGACACTAGGAGACTGGTCCTCAAATCGCAGACATACAGTTCAACACAGGAATAAGTATTTAGAGCTTTCCAGGTTAATAGGAACTGCCACAACATGAAGAATTTGGGCTCCCCTCTCCACATGATGAAGGACAGTCATAGGGAATCTCTTTTCCTTTAAAGTCTCAATTTAAGCACAATCTTCTACCAGTGCCTGCCCTCCTTCCCTAACTACCTTGTATTTATATTGCATTATTTATTCTGCTTATACTCAAATATATATAATATTTATTTATACAATATACATATATACATATGCTAAAATATAAGCTACTTAAAAGTAAAGATTTCTTTCATTTTTATAAATTTGTGTTCCCAGTATCTGGCATATAAGTAGGTACTTAATATTTATTGGTTGATCTTACTCTCTAATCAAGTAATTACTTAATAGCTATTATGCTTGTTAGGGAGGCAAAATAGCTACAGAGTTGGTCTAGGATTCAGAAAGACCTAGATTCTAATCTCTTCCCTGATACATACTGACTTTGTAACCTGGGCAAGTCACTTAACCTCTTCTCTAAGACTATACATTATCAAACAGTTGTCAGTCTGCATTGACATCAAAGATATCAAAGGTCTGGTCCAAAAGAAATTTCATAAATGAAAAAGGTAGATATGGGAATCGTTTCTCAGATGAGAAGTCACTGGATAGCAGTACTCTGTTTACTAGTGGGTCTAATCATGTTCTGCTATGAGTACAGTTTAATCATTGCCTCTGTCTAACTGAAATACCTCTCAAGTCACCAACCTCTTTTCAGCTTAATTTCTCAGCCAGCAAAATGGAGTCATTACCGGTCCTACCCCACCCCCCAAGAACTATAAGGAGATTGGAAGCAAAATCACAGCAATACTAACAGTGGAAGGAGCAGTTAAAAAAAAAAGCTGGTCCATAACTGAAGCATAATTTCCATATACTACCTCCCTGATCATTCCCTTGAAGATCTCCAGGTTAAGGAAAATTAGAATTTTATCAATGCAACTTTTGTACTGTTTCAATCATTAGACAGAATTTCTTTGACTAGAGCCAAAAAGTTAATTTTTTGGTAATTTCTGAATTAATTGCTTTTACCCTCCTGAACCAAGTAGATTGTTTATTCTCTTTTTCATTTAATTATCCTTCAGATATTTGAAGATAACTTTTATGGGTTCCCTCCCCTGTTTTCCTTCTCTTCTATCGATTCTACATTTTCAATTCCTTCAGGTAATTATTTTGTCATGATTTTAAAAGTATATCAACTTATTCAGGATAAAGACACCTACAAATCAAAAGACTTTACATTGAGAAAAACATTGAAATAATCATCTCTATTTATTTTAGAGGAAGTTTCCTCTTTTTTCTCTCTCTTCCTCCTGTTCCTCCTTCTCCTCTTCCTTCCCCTTCCCCTTCTCCTTCTCCTTCCCCTTCCCCTTCCTCCTCCTCCTCTTCTTTTCTTCTTCTTCTTCTTCTTCTTCTTCTTCTTCTTCTTCTTCTTCTTCCTCCTCCTCCTCCTCCTTCTCCTTCTTTTCCTCTTCCATCTCCTCCTACTTTTTTAAAGTCTACTGTGATTCCCAGCTATCAAGATATGACAACAAGGTGGTGCAACAGGTCTGTAGTTACAAAAGACCCAAGTTTCAATTACTTTGGGCTATATGATCCTGGACAAGTGCCCCTAGTTTTCTACACTTTAAAAATGGGGATAATAATAGCATTATATACCTAGCATTATCACAAGGAAAAAAATAAATTAATAATTGTAAAACTGTTTTAACATGGCATCTGGTACATAGTACTTTATATCTGCTCATTATTATTGTTAATTTATAATAAAGTGCTGGTGTGGTCTAAGGGGTTTGGGAGTAGGGAGATCATTCACACAAAGGTGGAGAATGAATCATAGATGGCATAGTGAGCAATAAAATTTTTGTTTTCATTTTGAGTCTTTTTCTCTTCCTTCCCCACCTTCCATCCCTTAAAGTTATAACTAGTAGAATAAAAAAGCATCTGTTTTTAAGGGAAATCAGAAGGAATCAGAGTCCAGTATGAATGCTAAAGGAAACATAGTCTTTCCATTTCTCTTCTGTGCCACAGAAGAGATTTATTTTAATAGATGAAGAAAAACAGCTGCCTATCATGAAAAATAAAATGTAGCGACTTCTCCTTTAAATAAAGCTCTCATCCTTCAGTCACTCACAGAGTCAAGACAACCTCCCAAATTTTTAGGGTTAGATAGGTGATGTTTTTATATGCTTTCACTTGGGTATGTGTATTTGGTATTCATTAGAGGTTTTGAGCTGGCCTTTCAGGATAAGCATCTCCTATTAACAAACTTCCACCCTGACAGTTTATTTTCTCTTAATGGAGAGAAATTGCATCTATACAGATGTAAAACTTGTTTGAGTGTCATTGAATTTGGGGGAAATCTTGTGTGTGTGTATGTGGGGAAAACATTCTTATACTCAGATTCTCATATTTGCTCATATATTATACAAATCTGAGAATGATGCCAATTAAAAAACATCTAAGCAACTGGTCTTTTGAAGAAATTTGGTGAAATAGAGATATGCCTCTTTTAAGAAAATCCAAAATGTAAA